>NW_008804553.1:332072-373647 GCF_000145635.1 Gaeumannomyces tritici R3-111a-1
CCCCGGCGGCGGCCCCTACGGCGGCCCCGGCGGCGGCCCCGGCGGCGCCCCCTATGGCGTCCCGCAGCAAGGCCAAGGGCCGCGAAGGCCGCGAGAAGTGGCTCGGCTTCTTCCTCGAGCAGGTGTCGGGCAACCTGCTCGGCACGCCCGGGGTGGTGCGGGACCTCGTCATGGAGACGGCCATCCCCAGGATCGCCTCGGTCCTGGCCGGGGTATTTGAGCCCGAGGGTGGAAGCAGCAGCAGCAGCGGCCGCCGCCGCGGCGACCCGAAGAGGGAGATGGAGCAGGTCATCATGGACCTGTACAAGTCCGACATAAAGGACCTCGTCGCCACGCATCTCATCGAGCAGGTGGAGCAGCATTACGAGGTAAGTATCATATACGATGTCATCTGTCTGGTTAATTCGACGGTCCAAATATGTAGCTAACAGGATGTGCATCTCCCAGCTTATCAGAACATCTTTTGTCGGCTATGTGTGCTCTCTTGTTGTGGAGCATAGCATCTTGCAGCAGCTTCAGAGGTCGATCCTGACGAGTGACATCATCAACAATCTCAAGGAAGAAAAAATCGAGGAAATTGCCCAGGAGAAGCCGGGAATGGCGGAAAAGCGAAAGAGAATGGAGGAGACGAAGCGGACTCTCGAGGAGGTGCTGGAAGACCTCAAAGACTATAATGGTCAGTGACTTGGATGGTCTGCATCGTCATCTAGGAGATGGCGACTAATGTTCCCTTGATATCTCTGGGCAATTATGATCCTTGACACCAGAATGTAACGCATCAGGAACACGTTGGATGCACCCTATTTGGTACTGTGCATTTCTCATAGTTTATTTTATTTTATTTTATTCTCTTTGCGAAAATGTCTCGCCAGCTGCCACAGCTTTGACATGAGAGGGGAGACCGCTTTCATCAGGAGAGGGGATGCCTCCCAGAGTTCGTATCCAGCTATCCAAACACCGAGAACTTAGGTACCTAGTCATGATTTCGCTCGTAAACTCGTCCTCGTTCTCAAATTTTAATGCGCTGCTTCCCAGCTCGCGGCGGCAAACAGTGTGCGGAATCCGTAAAAAGGTGGCCTGGAGGTGTCGACTTTTGTAAACGGCACCTCTAATAGGCCAATGCGGTCCAGACTAACGGCATGCGATAGACTGGAAGCCCACACAAGCCCACATGCCATTGTTGGATGAAACCATAACAAAACACCAACGCCTTGCTGAAAAGGGAGGGAAAAAGAAAAAAAAAAGAAAAAAAGGGGAAAAGCCAAGGCCGTGAGTGTGTGCGAGTGCGTGCGTATATGGTGTACAAAGAACGACAAGGAGAAGGGGTTGAGGAAACAACAGGGAATCAAGTCCGCAAATCAGAAACCCACGGCCAAGGTAGGGTAGAAAGAACATCGGGTCGAATCGTGGTCAATGGCCCACATAAGCGGAAGCGCCAGGTCTGTCGGACCAAATAGAACAAATATTGCCGAGTTGCAAAAGCCGTCAAGGAGCCAACTTGATCAAGCATTGTGATTGGTGTCCCTCGCTCGCCTCGTTAGTTCCATGATGTTGACCAGTCCGCTCTTTCGAAGTCGCTCGAGGACAACTCTCATGCCCTCACGGCTCTTTCCGAGTTGGTCGATAGTCTTCGTGGACGCCATGGATTCGATGCTCCTTTGGATGCCCTTGGTGCCCAGGCCGGCGGCCCAGCCCATGCCGAACCAACTCGAGCCCGTTGATGCCTCCCTGGATTGGGACTGCTGATGCTGCTGGCTGGCCGATGTGGCCTGACCGATCTTCTCCCTCAGCTTGTCTCCGATCCGGGACCGGAAGACAACAGTGGCCTCGACACCCGTCGTGGTGTCGGCACCGGTGGGGGGCGCGGTGTATGTCTGACGCTCGACGACAGAGAGTACGCCGACGAAATTGAGGTTGCGGCTCTCGGTGCGCATCCACCCCTCGCGCACGTCGACGACGCTGGTTTCGAGCACATACGAGGCCTTGTCGCCGCCACCGCCGCCGCCCGTGACGCTGGTGGGCAGTAGCTTGAAGACTGCGCCGGGGAGGCGGGACTTCTTGAGGTGGATGCGGGTTGTGTGCAGACGGCCCGTCTCCGGGTCGAGCCGGCTCTCGATGGTGTCGGTGCTCAGCACATGGGCGGCAAAGGGGTTTAGCTGCGGCGAGCAGTAGCGGAGGAAGAAGGCGAGGGTGACGGTCGGGAAAGGGTGCGAGTAATTGTAGGTCGTCGTGTGGGTGAGAACCATGGTGACGGTTTGGGAGGTGGGCTGGCTGTGTGATTGGCGAGGAGGAGAGATACGTCGGTGGCGGTGGTGGGAGCGTCGATAGCGACTGGGGTAAGCTCTGCCGTTGATGGAGAGTAGGGAGATAGGTACGGCGCGGGGAGCCTAGCAGCAGCAGAGCGTGGGCGATGGAGAAGGTGATGATCTCATGACCAGGCCCTCGTCGATCGGGCTGTCAAAGCCAGTGTGTAGATGTTGTCGAGGATTGAAGCTGTTCGAAGGAAGGCGCGGATTTTTCCCACGACAGAAAACGAAACCCCACGCACGGCAGATGGGTCGACAGCTTTTGGGGGTCCGAACTAAAGCTTAAAGGCAGGATGAATCAGGGCCGGCTTGCAGAGCCGGGCGGTGGCTGTGAGATTGCCGTTCCGTGAGGGGAACCTGACAACCTGATCTCTGACGACCTGTGCGACCCGAAGACGACACACATCGAACGTCGCGCGGCTGCGATCAGTTCACCTCAATCTTTGCCCGCGCTGGCATTGGTGGAGCCAGGCGTGCTAGGCCCCCCGGCTGCAGGCCGCGCCGGGAAATGGTGGGGAAGCGCTGCGAAATCACCCAACCGTCAGGCCAGGATGCCCGGCCACTGCGGAGAGGAGGGGGCTTCCCTGATTGGCCGCTGCGGGAACGCCACACGCAATGCTGCACGTGCTCGCTTTCGCCCCCGCAGGTCATGTGACGCCCGCTTCAGTCATCATCTTTGTGCCTGACACCGCAGGCATCAGCATGCCGCTCTGACTCTGACACGCCAGGCAACGGCAGCGGTGGGTGAGTGGGCCGTGCCAAAACCTTCCATGTCTCCTCAAAAGCCGGCAGCTGGCTTTTTCTCCGTCCGCCTCTCTCTTTCTCCGACACCTCGCATTCCAACCACATCACGACGCCGTTTTCCGCATCTGCCTCTGAGCAGCACCACCGGCGTCATCTCCTCGACCAACTGATCAACGCGCGTTCCAACGATCGCAAACCTTGGGAGACGCGTTTGACGACCCAGCAGACACGAGCAGGACTCCAGACTCGGTCGCGCGTTACGGCGCTATCATCTTCTGCCTAATCCATCCTCGAATTGCGCTTCCCGCATCGCGCGCGCCTAGACGCGACCTTTGCTGAACCCGACAGACCCGGAGGGACTTCAGTGGCTAACCATACGTCGCAAACAAAGGTTCACGACTGCTATGGTGGTGACTAGGTGCTATTGAGGGGGAAGAGTTGATTCTATTCAGCCCTCTCCTGCTTGACTGGGCGGCAGCGCCACGCTCATCTGGGCTTTGTATTGACTCTGGTTGACCATCTCTTTTTTCCCTTTAATTCTCGTCATCACGGGGCCTGATATTGTTCTCACGGGTTCAATCAGAATTGATTTTCTACTATTTCACTGCCTGCAAGTTGACGCTAAAGAAGAAAGAAAGACGAGGGAAGGGGACAAAGACGGCGACGGCCTGATCTGTCAACCCAGACCTACAAAAGAAAATTGTGGCAGTGCAGCAGCCCACGTTGTTCGCGATCTCTTCCATCCTCCCACACCAAAATACCTCCCGATTTCACATTCCCACTCTCTTTGTATACGGCCCCTTTCCTTGGTGCGAACACAAGCTCGTCGTCGAAGCGAGCAGTCGGGATCACACCCGTGTACCTTACCTCGACCACGACCCTTGGTGGGCTGGTCATCTGGACCTCAAGCACGTAACACAGCGTCGTCAGCCGGCCTTGGACAAAGATGTCTTCCTCCGTTTTCTTCAAGTTCAAGTCCCAGAAAGAGCCTACCCGTGTAGAATTCGACGGCACTGGCATCTCGGTCTTTGAACTGAAGCGTGATATTATTCTCAAGAGCGGACTAGGCGACGGAACAGACTTTGACCTCGCCATCTACACCGAGGACGGCGTGGAGGAGTACGACGATGACACCACCATCATCCCCCGATCTACGACCGTGGTCGCCCGGCGGCTGCCCTCCATCAAGCAGGGCGCCGGGCGCGCCGCCCGATACGTGTCCGGGAAGATGCCCGTGAACGCGAAGAACAACTCCAGGAAAGAGCAGGTCGCCAAGGCGGCGGCCAAGACCACATCGACGGCCCTCGCCCAGATGAACAACGCGCTCACCGAGGAGGAGAGGCTAGCTGCCATGTTCCAGGCGCAGTCGGAGCAGTGGACTGCCCAGCAAGAAGAGCTCGCCCAGTAAGTCATGACAAGGGAGTATCCAGTTATCCACACTCGCCCGCACTCACTCGCTAATGCTCACCTTCACTCTAGTCAAACCCCCGTCTTCCATAATAACAAGGCTGGGCCTGGCAAGCGGCCAGTGAATGTCCCAGACCACGACCCGCCCAACGGATACATTTGCTACCGCTGCGGCGAGAAAGGCCACTGGATCCAGCTGTGCCCAACCAACGACAACCCCGACTTCGACAACAGGCCCCGTGTGAAGAGGACGACCGGCATCCCCAAGTCGATGCTGAAGACGGTGGACAAGGCCACAGTACTGGGCCAAAACGGTTTGGACGACGACGGCAAGCTCCCCTCGGGCGTCATGGTGAACGCCGACGGAGAGTTTGTTGTTGCACTGCAGGACAAGGAGGTGTGGAAAAAGTTCCAGGCGCGGACCAAAACGGCGGCCGCGGCCCTGAAGGTGGCCGTGCAGGGCGACAAGGAACTGCAGGACAGGGGCCTGGAGTGTCCTATGGACAAGAGACTATTTAATGAGCCAATGAAGACTCCATGCTGTGAGAAGACGTACTGCAACGATTGCATAACAAACGCCCTCATAGAGAGCGACTTCGTCTGCCCGGGCTGCCAGTCCGAGGGCGTTCTAATCGACAATCTCAAGCCCGACGACGGTACGTCGGCCAAGATCAAGGAGTACCTCGACGAGAAGGAGGGCAACGACAAGGACCAATCAAAGAGCCCAACAATCGCTGCCGGCAGCTCACCCTCGGCAAGCAACAACCAGGCCGCTGACTCGAACTCGAGTACCGAGGACCCCAGCAAGCGGTCGACATCGGGATCAAAGTCGCCCAAGTCGCCTGGGAACGATGGGTCAAAGGCGGCCGACGGCACCGTCGCCACCACCCACAACGACGGCGCAAATTCCAAGAAGCGCCCTGCGGAGGAGCTCGCTGAGAACCCGAGAGTGCCGCGAGCTCCTAAGGCGATGCAGCAGCAGCAGGAGGCGCAACAGCAACAACAGCAGCAGATGATGCAGCAGATGATGGGCGGCATGGGCCCAATGGGCATGGGCATGATGCCTTTTGCTCCCATGCCCATGATGAACGGCATGAACGCTGGCATGATGGGCATGCCCAACATGAACATGGGCAACATGGGCAACATGGGCAATATGGGCATGATGAACCCCATGATGAATCCGATGATGGGCATGGGCGGCTTCAACAACGACCCCGGCAACAACATGAACGGAGGAGGAAACATGAACGGCGGCTACCCCATGAACAATGGCTACAACAACGGCGGCGGCGGCCCCATGAACGGGGGCTACCCCATGGGCGGCAACCACAGCAACAACGGGCCTGGCTGGGGGGGTATGCACCAGGGTCAGATGAACGGCAACATGGGCGGCCACATGAGCGGCCACATGAACGGCGGCTACAACAACCACATGGCCCCGTTCAAGCAGTTCTCCAACCAACCGGCCACCGAGGACGACGCCTACTTTCGCAAGCCCGTCAATCCACACCGCCATCAGAACCGGCAGAGGAGGGTACGGCCGAGCGACTACCGCGAGCTGTGATTGAGCCGTGGGCTCGTGCCGCTCCATTTCGACTCGCCATCGTCCCTCGCCCTCTTGTGATTGGAGCCATCGCGTGGAGATTCTGTCTCGTATTGGTGGGCGGCACACGTTTTCTCGGTCACACTACAACGGTGTTCTTTGGATATCTTGGAGCGGCCCATGTTTCTTTCTTTTTCTGCTTTGCTCTTTTTTCGCTTCTTTCCATCTCTCTTTTCTCTGCTATCGCTTAAATCTTTGGCATGACATGGTGGCATGGTGACGAAACACGGCGTTGGAGGTGGTCTGCACTGTTCACGATGGGGCTTTTTTTTTTATTTGCTTGATGCTTGGGTGGGGAGGAGAGCGAGTGGGAGGGATGGTGGTAATCTGGGGGATGCGGTCACAGCTGCATAAGGGGCGAGGGGTCGGCTGCTTGGACTTGTATCATATTAGGAGGCGGACATTGGGCCCTGGGGATGGCATGGATTTCGTCATTCGCCTTTCAAGTACAAAATACACAAAAACAAACGCATTTCATCCAGCGATCTGTCAGTGCCTGTTGAACCGTGAATCTTGTGACTTTGAAACATGTGTGCTGGTGCTTGTTGTCGATGCTGATTTTTAGTACTCGGGCGTGGAATATGAATAGGCCTTGATGAAAGTAGTGGACGAGGAATCACCGAGTGTAATCAACCGACATGTAACACACGAAGCACAGAGAAGAAGGCTGCCGCTTCCCTTTATTGACGCCAAGCAGAAACTCCGAGCTTGATATCAAAAACCCAAGATCTATTCTCCGAAAAACCAGAACCAAAAAGGACCGCGCTGTGTTTTTTTTCCTTCTCTCTTATTCTTTATACAAGCCCGCCCACCTACTCGTCGGCCAGATCCGGCGGCACATAAGGGTTGACGAGCATCTCGCTGAAGCGCTCGAGCTTGTCCTTGCCGCGCACCTCCTCGACGAGCAGGGGCATCTTGACGACGTTGAACTCGTCGTACAGCTCCTCGATCTGGTCCAGGTACTTCTTCTGCATGCGCCTGCGGGCGCCGCACTGCTCGCACGCGGACCCCTTGCGCGGGAAGAGCAGCTGGTTGACGACGATGGAGTGGGTGTCGATGCCGTAGCTGGCCAGCTCCTGGATCATGCGCTCCGTCTCGTACAGCGACAGGAACTCGGGGATGCAGACGCACACGAAAGTGGTCAGGGCCTCGTCCTTGAACTGCGCGTTGACCTCGGCGATGGTCTCGCGCAGCTGCTCGAGCTTCTCCATCATCTCGGGCAGCGACTGGCCGTTGGGCAGCTGGCCCTGCCCGCCCAGGAAGCCGTTGAGCAGGGGGCCGTACTGGCTCGAGAGCTGCGACACCTTGGCCAGGGCCTTTTCGAGGACGGAGGGGAACTGTAGGAACCGCAGCGTGTGACCCGTGGGCGCCGTGTCGAAGATGATGGTCTCGTACGAGAGGGACTTGACCTGCTTGAGGACCTCGGCGAAGGACATGGCCTCGTCGATGCCGGGGATCTGTGTAGTTGAGAGTATCAGGCTAGGTCAGTTTCTAGCATGCGGAAAAAAGGGTGACGGCAAAAAAAAAAAAAAGAACTCACAGCAAAGGCCAGATCCTGCATCATGCCGCCCATGCCCGCCATACCCTGGTCGGCGCCCCCCGCGGCGGCATCCTCGCCCTGGCCGGCGAGCAGGTCCTGCATGCTGCCGTTGGGGTCGATCTCCATGGCGCTCAGGTTGTCGAACCCCTCGATCAGGCGGGCCTCCTTGCCGAACTTTTGCGAGAAGGCGTCCGACAGGTTGTGGGCCGGGTCCGTCGAGATGAGCAGGACGGAGCGGCGGACCTTGGCGAGCTGGATGGCGAGCGAGCACGACGTCGTCGTCTTGCCCACGCCGCCCTTGCCGCCCACGAAGATCCAGCGCAGCGAGCGCTGGTCCAGGATCGACTGGAGCGTCGGCTCCAGGGCGTCGGCGTCGATCAGGGCGGCCGACATTGCTGCTGGCGGTGGGTGCGTTTGCGGGCTGCGGTTTCCTGGACGGCTGGGCTGGGCTGGCGTGGGGGATGGTTTCCCTGGGTCGGTTGTTCCCACCCACTTCGCTTCTAAATCGGTGGTTGTAGCGCTTTCAGGCGATGCAGACGCACACAGTAAGCAGACGATGTATTCGGTCGCGTATGGCGTCACAAATTTGATGTATTTTTTTCTTCTTATCTCCTTCGGGCTCTCGTAGATCGCATTCCGTAGAAACGCTTGGAATTAGCTAGGGCTGCCAGGGGCGGTGGACGTCACCGATGGCGGGGTACCGAATCGCGTCTGTGGGTCCGCCAGCTGGCGCTGAGGCAAGTGCGAGGCGGCCACTCCCAACTCCCAACCTCCAAGCTCGACTTTCACCACCTCGTGTGATGTCGATGCAGTGCTATCGCTAGCTGGCCGCTGCGCCTCCCCTCGACTGCTACATCAGACCTAGTTTGGCGACGAGGCTGAAGGTGCTGGCAATCAATAAAGCGACATTCGGGTTCCGAGACAGCCAAATCCGGCCCCCAACGGCTTTTGTCTCCGGGTGATCCACACCCATCATCTTTGTGCTTCGTAAGAGTTGCTATTATTAGACCGGCGAGACACAAGAGGCTTGCGGGCAACCGTTTTTTGATGTGCCTCTGCCATGCTTCGGCTGCCACCCTCCCACCTTCCCCGGAAGTCTTCAGCCTCAGCGAACTGCGCGGGAGATGTGGGGGAGGGCCCGCCTTTTCCCGTCGCGTCGTGGTCAATCCATTTCGCTCGTCACCCTCGGGTGGCTTCGCCTGCGTCTTTTGGTCGAGGGACAGATCTTTTAGTCAAGGGACAGAAGTCTAGAAGCAGGCGCGCTTTTAGTGTCAGCTGCACACAGCCGCCTTTACTGGTTGCTGATGGCCAGCCTGAATTTCATTTGGACGAAACGCACTGTCGATCAGTCCTGGGCTGGTTAGCGGCAAGTCAGGCCTGAAAGTGACACATGGCTGGCCAGGCCGATTCAGGGCTGTGCTGCGGCTGCGGCCGGCCGAGGACCCCAACCCGCCGGGCCTTGTGTAGACTCGCCGCGTCCGACGACAGCTCTAAAATGTGAGATGTCGAGATGGATAACATGGATTAAGACTCGCCTACTTGAGTATAATAATAGATGCCATGCTCCCGTTTCCATGACAAGCGGTAGACAGAGCAAGAGCAGGGTATGGACTTGGGATGATCGTGTTCGAGTGTCTCAGCCACTGACAGCTTCCTAATATCGTCCCATTCTCGCCATCTTACTGGTCGTGCACAGGCTTGGCTGAGACGACCAACTCATACCTCGCTTGCCCCATCTGTAGCCTCATTTTGACACATCCTACTTACCGGGCATTCAAAAGATCTTTTTAGTGCGCAACCAACGATATCTGCACTTCAGTCAGCCGGAGCCTCTTGCACAATCGTCTCCGGTTCCCCACCAAACCAACACACCCCGCATCCACACCAACCGACATCAAGTCGCCTCCCTCTCTATATCCATCTCGCTGCAACCACCACCCACGACAACTAAAAAATGGCCACTGCCACCACCACCACCACCACCGCCCCGGCCAAGGACCGCATAACCTGCCACATCCTGGACACCACGGCCGGCAAGCCCGCCCGCGGCGTGCGCGTGCGCCTCGAGCTTACTCCCCCCTCGGCCGCCAACTTCGCGTCCACGGCCCCGTCCTCGGGCGCGGCCTCTTCGCCATCCCCCGCCGGCGCCGTCGCCCACCACGGCCAGCACGGCGGGGCGGGCGCCACGGCGCGCACCTTTGAGTCGCAGACGGACGACGACGGGCGCGTCAAGGCCTGGCTGCCCTTCAGCGCCTCCAACGACTCGGGCGAGGTGCCCATCTACACCCTCGACGACGTCCTGGGCGAGGTCGAGGCCACCGGGGCCGGCGGCGGCGGCAGCCGCTGGACCCTGCGCTTCGACTCGGCGGGCTACTTTGGCGACGCCGCCACCTTCTTCCCCGAGGTGGCTGTCGTGTTCGAGGTCCAGCGCGGCCAGCACTACCACGTGCCGCTGCTGCTGAGCCCGTACGGCTACACCACGTACCGGGGCAGCTGATTTTGAGGGGAGGGGTGCCGGGCTGGTATTAAAGAATATGGCAAGCTGAAACGTCCAGCGGAATTCACATTTTATTGGTGCCTGCTGCGGGCTCATCAAGGTAGATTACAATATAAGTTGTCAAGAGGGTCCAATACAAATTATCTAGGTTGTGGAAATTATGGTTTACTTTCCACCAGGGTGTGCCGGATGCATCTGTTCATCCCGCCAGAAGGGGATGCGCTGTGCATCCGGTGATCAATGAAGAAAGAAGAAGGGGTGATGCAGTGCGCTTGCGGGGAGCGGGTGGAAGAGCGCCTATTTACATCAGGCCTCCTGATCCGCGCCCGGGACCGGTCTTCCTGTGCATTCATCATCATGAAAGAGGTCATCACGATTCCCGATGCTCTCTGCGATATCGCTCAGCGCGCATTTCATACCCTCGGCCGTCCCCGAGGGCCCAAGCTTGTATTCCACACCAAGATCGTGAAGCCTCGGGCCCTTTCGCTCCCCGTTACGGTCATAGGCGCGACGGGGCTCGGAAAGGATCCGGAACGTGCCGCCATGCTCGTCCGAGATGGTGACCCAGCGTGCGTCACTGTACTCGTGGCTGTAAGGGCTATCCAGGCCGGGGCCCAGCCTGGCGGTCAGACTTGGGAGGAGCGCGCAGAGGAACATGCGACCGTGTCTAAGGGGGTGTACCCGGCAGTTCATCAGCTTGAACCTCTGGAGGTTGGGGAATGTGGCGTGGATTCTGGACAGGAACGGTTTCCACGGTCTAAAATCACCGACCCGGGTGGCGTTGATGTTGACAAATTCCAGCGACTCTAGCTTGTCACCGCCGGAGTAGGAGGCCATCCAGTCATTAAGCACCCTCATCGGCACGTAGCTGGAGTGGAATGTATATCCTCCTAGGGTCAGGTGGCGGATTGTCCGCCCCTGCTCAGACAATAGCGGGATGCAGTAGTCCATGCTCCTATCGCCTCCGATCTGGACGGTCTGGAGGTTCGGGGCAGAGGAAAGCAGGCTGTGGATAAATGTCTGGATGGCGCCGATGCCGCGGTGGTCGACTACCCACGCGGGGCGGCTGCTGCTTGTCACCTCTTTTTCGCCGGCCTGTGGGCCTGCGGTGCTAATAATCCTACGAACCTCAAAGCGGAGCGTCTCCAGCGCGTTCCAATCGGCGCGACCCAGCACCGAGGGGTTGATGCGGTACTCCTCGAGACCGTAGCTGGCCAAAGTGACTGTCAGAGACGTTACCGGCAACGTGCCCGCGAGCGCCACCGCGAGAGCGAGGCAGTCGGTCCCGCTCATGCGGCGCCTGGCGAGGATCGGCCGGTCGGGCCCGGCCCCATTGGCGTCGTCGACGACGAGGGACCGGCAGCCGGGGAAGCCGTCGCGGATGCCCGCCAGCACCGCCTGCGCCATGGGGCTCTCGAATATGATGGCGCCGTCGCCATTGCGCCGCCAGTATTGCAGCTGGTTGTGGCGTCGCGACCGATATGGAACGCCGTCGTGCCAGGTCGTGATGTGCAGGTGTCGCGACCGATATGGGACGTAGTCGTGCCAGGTCGTGATGTGCAGCACGCGGACCCGGTGGCGGGGCCCCTCGAAGCGCGTGGCCGCGAGCAGCCTGGGCAGGCTGTCCCAGTAGAGGTCGGTTGTAATGGTTCCGAAGAAGTGATCACCAAACGGCATCGATGCTCCGGCTGACACCTGAGAAGAGGTCTGTCGAAGGGCGATGAGATCGGGTCCCTCAAGATAGGTGCTGATCTCGTGGAGAAGCTCGACAGGGAGCCTCTCCAGCCAGGGTCGGCTTGCGTCCATCCTAACGGTGGACGCGGTGGGAGTTCAGTGAGAGGGATGATGTTGGCAGGTGGTTGCTCTGTCGCTGGCGGTTTTGGTGAGTGGGTGGTGGGTGATGATGTGGCAGGGAATTTCGAGGTTGGGCAGAAGACTTTGACCTGAATTTATATATGTTTGCTTGTCGTTGTCACGGAGTTTGCATCTTTCGCTGCAAAGGTTGTGCTACACCAGATTATGGCTTTGTTGTCCGGAAATAAAGGGAAATTGAGTCAACTATGAGCCTCTTGTGAAGTGGGTTGAGGGACGACACCGTAGGCCCGGGTGGCCTTTGTTGTCCTCGCTTTAACGTACGCCCATTCCATGCCACGGACGTAAATTAAAAATTAAAAATAAAACAGGTAAGACGTGACCTGCATCCAAATGATTTTTTACTCTAAAGTGCAAAAGATCTGTTAGAAAACCAAGCCCGGCTAGTACTACCACATGCCACTACTGCTAAGCCCGTACGGCTATACCACGTGGGTAAGTACCTGGGCGGCTGATTTGAAGGGAGGGGCGCCGGACAGGTCAAGAGGTTAAGCTGAACACCTCCAACGGAAATTCATCACATTTTATTGGTGCCGGTTGCAGGCTCAGAAGGTTAGGTAGGCGAGCGGTATTACAGATATTGCTGTCAAGAGTTTGTTTTATATACATTAGCTAAATTCTGGAGGTTAGCAGTTACTTTCCACCAGTGTCTGCCGAGTACATCTTTATCACCGAAGAAGGGGATGTGTAGGGAAAGCGTTGTTGTTGTTGTGGTATTTACCTATCTGGAGGGCGCTCGCGCCTGGAGAGGTAGGTAGGTCTGGTGCACGGGCTAACCTCAGACAGTATGTATTATGCGTCCCGTCGTGTTATGGGAGAAGGGGTAATTCAATCTAGGGGGCCAGGTAAGGGAGGGAGCGCCTACCTTGATCAGGCCTCGCCCGAGGTTGGAGCCTGCCTTCCTGGACATTGCACGGCGTTTCCCGGCGAATAAAGCATCATGCCCTGTGCGATGTCATCCAGGGCGCGTCTCATGCCCTCAGCCGTTCCTGAGGGCCCGAGCTTGTATTCTACACCGGTGTCGTGGAACGCGGATGTTATGGAGCCACTATGCTCCAGAAGGTCCCGGTTGAGGGAGGGCGCGGATACAAGGCGGAAGGCGCCGCCGTATTCGTCCGAAATAGCGGCGCAGCACCGCACGTGGTATAAGCCACCGCCGCCGTCGTCCGGGCAGCCGGGCGCGGCCGGGCCCAACCTGTCGGTTAGGCTCTGGAGGAGCGGGCATACGAAAGCGAGCTTGAGCCCGGCGGTTGCTCCGCATTCCATTATTTTGAACCTTTTTAGGTTCGGGAACGCGGCGTGAACTCGGGAGATAACCTCCGGCCACGGGTTGGCGCCGTCCGCGGTATTGTTGCTGTCGAGGAAGATGCGTTCGAACTCGAGTGACTCCAGCTTTTCGCCACCGCCGCCGGCGTCACCGAGGTTGGAATCTATCCAGCTGCAAAGCGCCGCCGGCGTTACCGAAGTGAGCCGGCCTGGCCGGCCCGTTATGGTCATATGGCGGATTGCGCGTTTTTGCTCGGATAATAGCAAAAGGCAGTACGTGATAACCGACCTCGTGCCCCCGATCGTGACCGTTTGGAGGTTGGGCGCCGAGGAAAGCAGGCCGTGTATGAAAGGCTGGAGGACAGCGGCGCCGCCGCTCGGGCCCGCAGGGGGGTGGGGCCCGGCGGCCATGTCCGAAACGTCGAAGCGGAGCGTTTCGAGCGCGGACCAGTCTGCGCGGCGCAGGGCCTCGGGGTCGAGCAGGTCCTCCCGGATGCCCCCGCTCCCGTAAAGGGAAACGTCCAGGGCCTCGACCGGCGCCGGGTTCGCAGGGTCCCCGGCCAGCGCCGCCACGAGCGCGAGGGCGTCGGTGGGGTACAGGTGCGGCCCATCGTCGCCGTCGCTCGAGGGCAGCAGGTCCGGGTCGAGCCAGCCGCTGTCGGAAACGGCAAAGGAGCGGCAGGCGGGGAGGCCGTCGCGCATGCACGCCAGGACCGCCCGCCCCGTCGGGGTGGCGAGGTTAAGCCGGCCGGTGGCGGCGTCGCGCGCCCAATCGTGCGGCCGGTCGTTTAAATACATGCGGCGTGAAGGGGGACAGGCCCAAGGCGCGATACGGAGCGCACGGGCCCGCCGGCGGTAACCTTCGGACCGCGCGGCCCCGAACAGCCGGGATAAGCTGCGGCGCGTAAGGTCCGTAGTTAGGCAGCCGAAGAAGTGGTCGTTTAGAACGCCCGACGATGCCGTCGAAAGCTGAGAGGAGGCGTGCCGAAAGGCGACGAGGTTCGATCCCTCCAGGTAGCTCGCAATTTCGACCATCAATTCGGCGGGAAGTGCCTCGAGCCATAAGTAGTCTGCAGTATCCATTGCGACGGGGTAGGTGGCGTATTTGCTGCTGGTCGTTGGATGCTGCAGTGCGTAGGCCGTCGGTGGTTTGGGAAAGACTTTCGACGTTAAAGTGAAGTACTTTTGACGTAAATTTATCTATACTACTAGGCACTTTTGTAACTATTATGGATGCTACGACGTTTGATAATGGCTTTGTTGTGTCCAGTCCTACAAAGGAAGGGCGAGTTGGCTCTGGGCTCTTTGTAAAATGCCTTTCAGGGGCTGAAGGGGGCACCCCCAGTATGGCTCCCGTTTTGTTGTAACAACGCTGAGCCATGCTAGCTCCATTCCAAGGGCGGGCATTCACGGTCTAGGATAGAACATGTAAGTGGCGGCGCTGCATCCAGGGGCAGTCCGTAGGCACCGCCAAGACAGCAGTGATCCTCCAGAACTTCTTCCAAGATATTTATAGCGGTAGAGCACGCGCCAACACGGGAGAGAGTAGGAAAAGCGTCCTTCTCAGGTCTCTTTTTAGTCAACTCCTGCAGACCCTTGGATTTCCTGCGTAATACGAGGGCCGGATCATGGAGTGGGCCGGTGCGAAGCGAGACTACATCGAATACGAGCTGAGAGACCGGAGACTTAAAGAGCTCATCACGGAGCTTGTCATTCACTATGGAGCATCCCCAAAGGCTGGTGAAAGGAGGCGATTCGGCATCTTCATCGGCGGACTGAACAATTGCATAGGGCAGGCGAGTCCGTGTCGCCTGCCAACGGTACCGGAGCTTCGGAGTCCCTTGCGGTCATGCGATTTGTCCAGGACCTATTGGCGAGTGCTCTAGACAGCGGAGTCGATATCGCCATATGCGTCTGCATGCGGCACTTTCCTGAATGTTGCGAAAAGGGATACAAGACACAGACAATCGATGTCGACGCGATAGCATCCCGGATCGCGTGGCCCTATCTTGCACGGGAGCTGCAGAACGTTCGCCATGCGCAGGACCATGAGTTCCTCTTTCGCTATCTCTTACCCGATCCTTATGCCGACGGCACCGGCTACTGCGCAAATGGCATCGGATGGGCCAGAACTCTTCTGGAAAGATACAAGGAGGACGGCGGCTAGCTGATCATGGACAAGCTCGTCGAATGGGTGGACGAAATCTCTTGGCCCGCCGAAGAGAAGAGATACGAGGTGGCCTTGCGGGAGATGGAGAGATCAGGACATGGGGACGCCGTAGAGGTGTTGCAAATAGTCCTCGCATCCATTAGGGACATGAAAACAGACGAGTTGAGGTACGCGTTTGCGTTCAGGCCCGAAGTCAAGGGCTTCGACAAGATCGAGAAGCGGGGGGAGTCGACGGTGATGCACCAGGACAGCGCCGAGTTCAAGAGCCAGATGGCCCAGCAATCATTCGGACTCGTCCGCTTCGTCACGCGCTGCCCCCACCCAGGCTGAGCCGCTCGATGCCGATGCATGTGCGGCATTCCCTGTTGACCAACGGGCACGCGCAGCGCCAGCCCGAGGCCGGCGTGCGGCATGTCGACGTCATCCACACTTCGGTAAAGCGGTTTCTCGGTGGCGGCACGGGTTTGCCATCCCTCTTGGCCCTCCCCTCTAGGTCCGAGGTGGACTGCCACCTGCTGCTGTTCGTCTGCTGCATCCGCGCGCTCGTGTTTTGCGACCTCAGGGACGACGTCGGGGCTAGCAGGGTCAAGTTCCTGCTCTACGCGGGCGAGCACTGGCCCCGGCACGCCCAGGCCGCCGACAAGGTTCTCGACACGTCTGGGAAAGGCGTCCTTGAACTCCTGCCCAGGTGCACCTCCCAGAAAGGCAAGCAGATGCTAAATCTCCTGTTCGAGCGCCTGAGGGAGTCGGGGGACGCCCTCTCCAGGCTGCCCGGCGACGGAGGCGACAGCATGCTGGTCATGCCGGTCGTGCTGGCCGCCTTTGGGTGCACCAGGCTGCTCCGGAAGCACATCTCGGGCCCTTTCTGCTGCAGGGACTGCGCCGCGGCGGCTCGCGCGAGGCTGGACGGGGAAAAGCCAGGACCGCGTAAAGATGGCGCTGAAGCACGCGCTGCGGGGCTGCTGGTTCGACACGGCTCGGTACCTGATCGAGCTTGACTGCGCCCGCGGCGGCAGCGTCTGCGACCTGTTCTTCGGCTGCACGCTGATCTACCGAGTGTGCAGCTGCCCAAGGCCGCCCCCGGAAGAGCTCCTCAAGTTCCTCCTGGAAAAGGGGGCAGACACCACGGTGCCATCCGGCACCCACGAGGAATATCCGCTCACTACGCCATCACCAACAATCGTGTGGAGCTCGCTAGATGCTCGTCAAGCACACTAGACTAAAAGCCACGAGCGGCTTCGTGTGCAGAGAGGAACGGGAACCGGGAAGCGGAAAACGGTAGGGGATAACTAGGCTGCAGTAAGATTACCATGTTCTCTATATGTGGTTTGTAGCCATACAAGACTGTAAGCTTTTCAACTCTTCGGTTTGATCGACAAAGGCTCTACGCTAGAAGCGACTATCTTCTCCTCCCCCCTCCTATATAAAATCCGCCTGTACCTAGTGGTAATCTTTCAAAAGAAGTGGGAACTGTCAAAGAACCCGATGGTGGACTGGTCAGATGGCTCCCTTCCCTCCACGTCATCCAGTGCGAAGGTGGCAGTATTTGTCACCAACATAGTGAAATCGTCGTGGAACTGTCTGTATGACCCACGGATGATTGGAAGTCCTACTGTTTTCCGAAGAAAATAGTCGAAGAACTTGAGTCGCAACGGCGCGACTGGGTGTCCAGTGGAACCACGAACGCTCGAGCGGCCGGACTCGTGGTAGATCCAGTCGGTAAAGAGCGTGACGCCCGAGGCCCGGAACTCGATGTTTGAAAAGTCGTCGTATTGTAGCTCGATGTGGTCGCCTTCCTCTGGGATGGAAAGGTTGGCCGAGGCGAAATCGGGTTGGTTGGTCGAGGTAGGCTTGATCAGGGCGACGTCCTCGGCCCTGAACACGCCGAAAAAGACGGCCAGGGCCTTGGAAAGCCGGTCCTGGCCAACCCCTTGGGGGGCTCCAACCGGCCCTGGCTCTGCGCTTGGAAGCAACAGTTCAGCGAAGTGCTGGTATAGCCAGATCATCTTTGCGGCTTCCCATACGACCAGGTGGGCGTCTGAATGCGCGCCGTTGCTCCCAATCAGATCTATCCGGCACGACCCTGGGCTCTGGCGGTTCCGACAGCAAAGGGCCCGGCCGCAGGTCCGCTGGAATCGATCCGCCGTTGCCCGTCTTGAGTCGGAGTCGGACAAGATGTTGCCGACAAGCCAGTCGCAGAGGGGGCCGAAGACGACTTCCTCATCCTGGGGGGTCGCCTGCATGCTGCAGACGGTGAACCGGTCGAGGAAGTCGGCCTCCGTGTCGGACAGGCCCATCCCGGCTTGCTCTTGGGCACCAAAGCGACCGGGCAGACCGTTGACTGCCGGGTCGTCGCTTGCTCGGGCGACGACCAGGGGCTCGTTGTACGGGCCCGCCAGCGCCGCGCCGCAGATGAGCACCCTGTAGAGTGCCTTCCGAACGCTGTCGTCCCATTCGGGCATTCGGGTTGGTGATTCTGGCCCGCTGTCTTCCTGGCCGCGAGGCCACGTGCGACGGTCGGCCCTATCCTCGGGATGTTCGAGGTCCAGGTCGCCGGTGTAGGTAACCAGGGCGTCGACAAGGTGGCGAAAGGCCCTGGCCGCTTTCACTTCCGAGATGGTTGGGACTCTACGGTGGCCACTGAAGTCTCCTGGCGATAGAGCGATCGACTGAATCGTCCGCCGGGCCTCGGCCTCGCGGGCCTGCTCTCCTAGGCGTGCCTGGCAGCCAAGGAGGGTCAGCATCATCCAGACCCTCGGGCCTCGGTCCGCACGACAAGGTGCACTGTTTGGTCGCTTACCGAGATCAAGGCATCGTCGAAATCAGGCATCTCCTTGAGAAATATCCGCCAGAGGACGCCTCCGGATTTGGCCTTCCAGGTGTTATATAGCCGCTGGCAAGCACTGGCCAGCGCAAAGACGTCTCCAGCTGAGCTGCATTGTTCTAGAATGTTCAAAACAAGCTCGGCTGGAAGGTGCTGCAATAGACAGCTGGGTTGCATTTTGTTTCTGGACCAGCTTCTTGCGGCGTCTGAGGGTCTGAGGCAGGTAAGTGAAGATAAGGACAAAAACAGAGAGGGCTGGTGGGTAGCAGGAGAGTGGATGGGGTTGCGTTGCCCTACACATGTCACCGTCACCTGGGCGCGGGGCCTGCCTGGGGGCAAAAAGATGGCATGGTTTTTTAAAGTCATCTCATATTCTTGGGACGTCAAGAAAAAAGATATAGGAAAGTGATGGAAAGTTGTGGGCACCTCCCCGGAGCTGGCAAGGAAAACCCTCGGTCCCGACAGGTGTGGCTGCGTATACAGCCCTCGGAGGCCTCGGACGACGAGAGAGCTGCTACTCTTGATAACGGCAGGAAAAAAGTTCTTTGTCCGAGTCGGAACCAAGCCAAAACCGAGACCTGACGGGAATGGGACTCGGGACCAGATCCCAACCATGTGTCAGTCTTGCTCCTCATCCCCAGGAGGGCGTAGCAAGGAGCCGTAATGCTCACCGTATCCTTGTTCAGATCGCTGCCGCTCCAGCCCTGCGGGAGAAGAGGTGTAAGTACAGCACGGAGCAAACAGGATAGTTCTGTGCAGGTGGCTAAGACGTATAAAACGGCAAGCAATGTACATTTTAGAAAGTGAGCTAAATAGTCGTTTGTAACGGGGTCAAATGGGGAATGACAAAATTGGGGTACAGCAAAGTCAAGACGGTGTTCTCAGTACAAGTACAGTCTCAGTTTATGACGGAATAGCCTGGCTCACGTCGAGCTGAAGGATGAGTGGCAATGGAATAGCCGTTGAGGTTTTCCCGGAGGAACAGACTTTGGATAACCCATGCGCGCATGGTGGTAGCCGCAAAGCTCGCGATGCCACCATGCACCACCCACAAGAAATCCCGCCTCAACTCGGCGTCGAGAACGAACGGGAGCCCTTGGAAACACAGTTTGTTCGACGGGTTGCAACAAAGGTTTGTTGATTGTCGCCTTCGGTTGAGTGCTGGTAATGGTGTGAATTATAGTAGAGGGAGGCCGGCGGCATGCAGTTCCATTATGGCTGGGGTTGCGCCGAAAGTTGGTCAGGGGAGCCCCTGGGACAAAGGGCGACAAACCCCAACCCAGGGTGGTTTTCCGTCTCGGTGTCGTCGGTTCCTGTCGGAGGTGCAAACTGTCGGATTGAGGGAAAGCCGGCAAAGGAAGCCAACGAACCCAGGACTAAATACTAGCGTTGTAGGTATGTCATGTGACCCACCTCACACACTAATTATTGTCTTTCCTATTGCCTAAGTCACTGTGATCTCATCAAGGTGGTTGAGCGGGACCTTCTGAACGATGGCGGACTCCTTGTTAGCATCTTTTATAATCCCCTCTCTATCACCCAGAAAATTGACCGACGACTCGACGTACTGGGCTGGCTTGAAAGCGCGCAAATGTTTCCGCCTTTATGCTGCCTGCAAGGATCATGAGGATCCGCCCGACAGTGATGGGCGCCAATGGAGGCCGTGGTGTTGGCGCGGTTGATGGCCAGGTCCTGGGTCTCCCAGTTCAACCCGAGCAGTTCTCGGCGGCTGGGTTGGCCGTGGGGGCAAAGGGCTCGAGGTATCCAGCGACGCGGCGGAGGGCGGGAACATGCTGCTGCTTGAGCTCAACTCCGCTGCGGGTTTGGCACTGGACACAGAGTATGCCTGGGGTCCATCCGCAGAATGGTAATAGTGCGGTTTTTTTTGATAGCTTGTTGAATTTATATTTTGTTCAAGTTCAGGACAGCGTTAGAGGGAGGTGCGGCCAAGTACCGAAACACTAATGTGATTCGATTCCAAGTCTATACTGCTTGACGACAAGATGTGTGATCCGAGGGTCGCACCATAGCTCTCTCGCTACAGACGCCACTCTATAGAGTCAAATTGTAAATCCTCCGGATAATGTCAAGAGGGCTCCCGCTCAAAAGCGACAAGGGCAGGGTCGTTGCTAGTCTCGTGGCCTTTCCAATGATGCCAGTGGACGGAAGGAAGGAAGGAATGCCGTGCTCCTTCTACGTAGTACTATCGGCAGATAAGATCATGTAAGGGGTGGTATTTCTGTGCGGCAGATGTGATGGAACCGTTGAAGACGGCTCCACCCATCAAGGGCTCCAGAAAGCGCATGCAAGGCCTCAATATATAGTCCCATGGCGCGCCCTTGACTCAACAGCCGAGTCATCACCAGGCTTCACCAAGCAGTCATCGACCCCCACATACCACCACATCAGTCACCCAAACCCCGCACCGTCAAGCATCAAACAATGCAGCCCTGCAAGGTCCCCCCTCGGTCTCCTGGGTGCCGCCGCTGTCGCCAGCCTCGTGGCCCTCGATATGTCATCGCCCATCGGTACCGGTGGGTCCCAAGCCTTCCCCACTCGGGCGCCACAAGGTGCAAGGCGAACTGCAGCGCCTTCGGCTCGGCCCCGAGCTTCTGTGCCATGGCCTGCGACGGCGCCAACGGCTGCTCGATGACGCAGACCAAATGCTAGGGGCGGTTGCCACGAGGGTAGCTGGGACGGCTTGCTAGGACGGGAGGTACATGTTTGAATACCCGTGTGACCATTCAACATGGGAACGGGGGGTGGAAGTGGTCAGATGTGAAGGGAGCGGCGCCCGAGATTCGTGCCGGGAGGAGGTGGATGCGGATGTCTACTTTTGGCCGCAGCCAAACTATCATTAAATAGCAGAGAACAGTTTGTCCAACACGGCTTGCTTGCTGTGCCGCATAGTCAGAGATGTGATTCCGTAAGCTCTATAAACGCCAGGCAAAAAGCTCTGCCTGACGCGATATGATACATTCAAGGCCTATCCTTACGAATTCTCGGGTTGTATGCATTTATAGGAAGAGGGCAAGACAGCCAAACAGCACCGAGAACAGCGAAACCGCCACCGTGGCCGCGGCAGACGAGTTTCCCGAGCCCTGTCCCTCCCCACCGCCGCCCCTGTCCCCACCACCTCCCCCACCACCCCTCGTGTCGTTGCCGCCAGCACCGCACGCCGGCGCCGAGCCGACCGCGCCCTTTGGCGGACCGCCAAGATCGCCCTGCTCGGGCTGGCGCACCTCGCGCTGGCCCGGCGTCGTGAAGGGCGCCGTGGAGCTCAGGTCGGGCACGCGGCCGAGCAGGACCTCGAGGTGCCTAAAGGCCGCGGCCGGCTGGAACTGCGGCACCATGTGACCGGCCATCTCGATGCCGACGTACGTCAGCCCCCTCTCCTTGTGCGTGACGCCCAGCACGCCCGAGGCCGAGTACGACTCGACGCCGACCTCGCGGTGGTAGGGCACGAAGAAGGGGTTGGCGGGCCGGTTCTGGAACCCGAGCTTGCCGCCCCACGTCATGTTCTGGATCGCGAGCAGGGTGCCGTTGGCGATCAGGATCATGTCGAGGGCGCCGTGGCCGATGATGACGTTTTGCGTCCGGTCGATGACGCCCGGCAGCACCGTCAGGGCCGAGGGCTCCGAGTTGTCGGTGCCGTTGACGAAGACGCGCCGCTCCGAGCAGGGCCTCCAGCGAGAGTTGGCGGGGGCGTGGAGCGCCCGCTTCACGTCTGCGCGGTCAAAGTAGAAGGTCGTCCCGGCTGGTACATAGGGAAAGGATGTAGGGACTAGACCCAACGGTCAGCAAGGGCTTGGCTGTTGGTCAGGGGCTCAGGGGTAGATGTGGGTCATGGGAACAGCAGGAGGGGGACATGGCATAACTCACAGCCAATTATATCCCACAGGATCGGGCAGGTCGCAGAGACTTGGTAAATGTTGAAGCAGGCGTTGATGTCGCTGGCGGCCGAAAACACGGTGTTGAACATGGACTCGCACTGCTCATCGCCCTCTCCAGGGAGCTTAACAGGCAGAGGGCCTGCTGGCGGGTAGCTGAGGCCCTTGTTCATATACTCGGTGAAGCCACAGTGGATATCCCGGCCGCGCAATTCGTTCGAGAACGTATCATTGAACGGGAAGACACCCGGCCAGGCTTTCACAAGCCCCATTACGGTGATGTCCTGCTGGAGGCCTTCCCTGGCGATTGAGGGGTCGTAGATCATCAGGCCGGACATGTTGTAGTACGTCTTGTCGTTGGCGTTGAGCATGGCGTCGGCAATGTATGGGCAGTACATGCCGCTGATTTCTCGCCCGTCGCGTTAGTTAGGGGCTTGTTGAGATATGAATGTGGCCGTTGGAAGGATTGGGAAAGCAGGCTTACGCATAAGACTCGCCCGTGATATACACCTTGTAACCCTGCATCGAAAAGGTGTTGATAAAGTTGCGCCAGAACCCAAGAAACTGCGAAGCAACATCCTTTTCGTTGGTGACGCTCGGTATGCCAGTGCTGTAGCCGGTGCCTACGGGCTGCTCGATCCAAACGACGTTGGTCAAGTTCGTCCACGACCACGGGTTAGACACGGGCCTGAATGTGCCCTTCTGCCAGAAGATGGGCCCATTCTCCTGCATCAGTCCCATCAGAGATGAGCAGCCGGGCTGTGGAGACGACGGGCACTGTTAGCATGGCACCTGACCTGGGGATCATCGATGGGAACCTACGCCTCCGTTCAGCCAGATCACAATCTCCTTCTCGGGCGTCGGGTTCGTGGACGGGAAAAACCAGAAGAAGAGGCCATTGGGATCCGCAGGGTTTTGCGATATTGGCAGGAGCCCCGCGTACGACTCGCCAGCATCAAAGGTGACATCTGGGATGCCGGTGCCATTGACGGCAAATCCTACGAAGTCATCAATTGTCAGCACAGGCATGGTAGAGACGCGGCTCAGGGGAGATACGTACTAGTCGTGTTGGCATTTAGGAAGCGTGGGTTCGGCCTCGACTGTCTTGCGTCATGCCTGTGGCCGTTGATCGCTTGGAACTTGATGTCACTATCGTAGAGGCTTGGCTCTTGGACAATCCTCGGGGTGGCGCCATATGGTACGAAGTTCTTGTACGCAGCCACCGCGCCTAGGAGCAGGGCTGACGAGGAGAGGTATGCTTGGAGGTGCATGGTCGTGGTATTAATGTAAGGCAACGATGATGGATGGCGCCAGATTGAATCTTGTCACCCGAGAGCGAGCACCCAGGTCTGCCGCTTGAGAGGTAAAGAGACAGAGGAGAGGAGGGTTGAAAGGAACGGGGACAAGAGCTCTTCCAGGGACCGCCAAGCCAGCTCGCCACCAATCCATCGCTCCCTCCCTCAACACTATTCGCGGCAGGCAGGTTCGTGTCATGCTATATACAAGCCTATTGATCACCTACACACAGGCACGGCGCAGGAAGGCGTACAGGCGCACGAGGAAGGACCGCATCATCCGCGTCGGCCCGGGGAGGAAGGAGGAAAGGTGAAGAGGAGCCCAGAACGGGACTAGCCTGGCCTGGATGGGACGCGAGGTTTGCATGAAGCGACAGTGCGGATTGCGCGTTTGTCGTCGTCGCCAGCCGGCCACAAGACAGATGTTCAGGGCCGATGGGTAACCCACCGGCGATTGCACGGCTTTGTGTACCAGTGCGCCAGGGTGCTGCAGGGTTATAGCGCCGATGGGGAGTAGATATTGGACGAATCGGCCGACATGGGCCAGAAGCTGCAAAATGGGCTGCATGATGGGATCGCCTCGGGATGCAGAGCACGTAAACCCCTGGCGCCTCATCCGATCAGTAGTCGAGGATGCCCGTTTCGGGACGGTGGCCCCCGTTCGTTGATCAGAGCAATTTGGGGTGGTTGAGGCTAGCAGAGGCTCTTGCAGCTGGCTAGGTTCCGGCATTGGGCGGAAGAGATGGATGGGGGAGAGTTGGATACAGCCTTTGGCAAGGCGTTCACGGCATTTTTGATTTTTGTCAACCCTCAGCACGTGTGTGGGCGAAATGTTGCAGGTGCACGTTGACGGCCGACGCTGCACTTGAGGCTACCTGCGGGTGTGCATGACTGCATTGGACACATCTGATGTAGTAGTACGTGGCCATCAGGACTTGCCGCCCTGATGTAGACGAAAGGGCTGATGGAGTCCAAGATTCGAGTAAGGAAGGAACAGGCACCTGGGACCCCTAACCTGGGACTTCATGTAGGTGTTATATATGCCAGAGATCTCGAAGCATAGACGAAAACACAAATCACGGCCCGGCTACTTTTTGCCCTTCCCGCCACTCTGGCCGGCGGTAGCCGCGGCGGCGGCAGCCTCCTCGTCGGCGACGAGCATGCGCAAGTCCTTGCCCATCATATACTCTCGCGCGCTGTCGAGGATGCGGTCGATGGAGGGCCCGCCCTGGACGGCGTCGGGCAGGTTGTGAGCATCGACGCCGCTGCGGTGGTCCGTGACGCGGTCCTGGCTGTAGTTGTAGGTGCGGATCTTGTCGCCGCGCGTGATGCGGTCCTTGGAGAGCACGCTGCTGCGCATGCTGGCCGCCTGCTCCTCACGCTGCTCGCGCCGCTGGGCCGCCACGCGCGACCGCAGGATCTTCCACGCCTCCTCGCGGTTGCGCTGCTGCGACCGCGAGTCCTGCATGCTCACCACGGTGCCCGACGGTAGGTGCGTCAGCCGGATGGCCGACTCGGTCTTGTTGACGTGCTGCCCGCCCGCGCCGCGCGCCCGCATCGTCTCGGTGCGGACCTCGGTCGGGTCGACGTAGAGGTCGCTGTTGGGGTCGTCCAGGTCGGCCGACGACGAGTCGTCGCCCGCCTCGCCCGCCTCGGGGAACGACGGCAGCACCCAGACGGCGACGGCGCTCGTGTGGGTGCGCCCCTGCTTCTCCGTCGCCGGCACGCGCTGCACGCGGTGCATGCCCGACTCGCCGCGGAACACGTCGTAGGCCCCGCCGTGCTGCACCTCCAGGATGGCCTCCTGCAGCGGCATCTCGCCGTCGGAGCCCTTCATGTCGCCCGCGCCCTCGGCGAGCTCGTACGACACCACGCGGCTGCGGTAGCCCCGGCGCACGCACACGTTCTGGTACATGCGGAACAGCTGGTCCGCGAAGAAGCGGCCCTCCATCCCGCCCGGGCCGGGCCGCAGCTCGATCAGGCACGGCATGTCGGCGAAGGGGTGCCTCGGGGTCAGGGCGGCCGACAGGCGGCCGCCCAGGGCGTCGAGTTCGGCGCGCGTCGTCTCGAGCTCGTCGCGCGCCAGGTCGCGCATCTCGGGGTCCTCGGCCGGCGACGCCACCAGCGCCTCGAGCTCGCCGATGCTGGCGCGCGCCTTCTCCCAGGCCCCGAGCGCGGCCGCCACGCTCGCGATCTCGCCCGCGCGCTTGGCCTTGGTCGCCTCGAAGCCCGACTCTAGCGCGGCCTTTAGCTGCACATGCTCAGCCGCGAGCGTCCGGGCGCGGAGGAGGAGGATTTGGGGGAGGCCTCCATTTCCTTCGGTTGCTAGGGGTTTCGTGCCGCCGCTTCGTTAGCCGTCGCCGTGGCAGTCGAGGGGGGAGGAGGGCCTGGTTTCGGGTTGAGTCCTACCCGTGCTAGCTTTACGGATTAGCTGGAGAAATGTAGGCCGCGGCGACGATCTGAGACATCGTCGGCAAACCCATTGCGCCAACAACATGATCCCGCATTCACGTTTGGCCTCCTGCTTAGGCTCTACTGGCCTTTTTGCATTTGACTTTTTTTCTCCCTGCTCTGACCTCATCAGGTCCAATCCGTCGTCATTCACCAATCAGGTGGGGTGCTCGTCGACAGCCCCACATGCACATATTGTGAGCGTGTGCCGACTGTTGCCGACCACCCTTTTTGGAAGCACCTGCGAGCTTCGGAGGAGAAGTGTTCTTCTTAACCATTAAGCTGGTGATTTTCTTGGCCGGTGCAGTTTCCTTTTTTGCTGGTGCTATTATAACCTTCTTGGCAGAGGCTGTCGTCTTTTTCGCTGGAGCGTTGCTTTTGACTGGTTCTGTGTTCTTCTTTGCCGGTGCCGTGCTCTTTTTCGCTGCGGGTCCCTCGTTTTTCTTGACCGGAGCCCTGTTCTTCTTTGACGCTGGAACCGCGCTCTTTTCTTTCCCCAGCAGCCTTCTTCCTAGCGGCCGGGGAGCACCTTTCTTAGCCCCAACCTTGTTTATCTTCTTTGCGGTCCTTTTCCCCGCTGTGGGCGTCGCTGCGGTTCGGAATTTCCCCTTTGTTTGTTTCTTTGGAGAAGAGCACCTGTCTTCTTGACAGTGACCTTCTTGCCCTTGACACCCAGAGAGGCCTTCCTCTGGCGATGGCCTCTTTACCCTTCGTCACAGCTGCTTTTCCCTTTTGCACGGGACTCTTCCCTCCTTTGGGGCCTGACGAGGACACTTTCTTTCCCGTGTTTTTTCTTGCCATGGGCAGCAGATGTTTTGGTCTTGGCCCTCCCCTTTTTCGCCGAGGCTTTCTTCCCTTTGCCAGCCGGGATGTCTTCTTGGCTGTATCCTTCTTGTCCTTAGCTACTGTGGGACGCGTCTTGTGGGTGTTTCCCTTATTGCTCTCCGGCGGGAAGGTGGTCTTCGCTTTGTTGCCATCCTTCCCCTTGGCAGCAGCAGTGCTTGTCTTTTTGGCGGTGCCCTTTGTACCCTTTGCCTGAGAGGTGGCCTTCGACTTGCTGCCCTTCGTTCCCTTGGGAGTAGCTGTGTTTGTCTTCTTCGCGGTGTCCTTGCCTTTCCCCGCGGGGGTCGCTGTATGTTTTCCACTGCTCTTCTTTGCCTTCTGCGTCGCCGGGCCGGAAGCCTTGTTAGAGCCTCCAGTCTTGCCTTGCTTCCCTTTAGCAACAGGGTCGGTGCTCTTCCCCTCACCCCCCGTCGCAGCCGTTGTCTTCTTGGCGTCGCCCTTCCCCCGCTGTGGTAGAGTGCAAAAGCCCCACTGGGGGATCTCGCTGGCAGAGCCGAGATGGCCCTGCAGTGCTCTTAGTGCGATCAGCAAGGCTGATTGTCTTCTTTGGCCTGGGCAGATCCCAAGCGATAGCCTCTCCGTTCGGGCCTCTCAGAGGCGCGCCTTGGTATTTTTCATTGAGCCCTTCCAGCGGGGCAGACGTGCTCTCCCTCCCCGTTCTCCGCGTGCTTCCGCCTTGCGGTGCCGGTAATGCGCTGGGGTTTCCGGGGGCGGGGCCGTTGTTGGGCTGCCGGGCGGCAGCGGCAGCCTCCTGCTGATCTGTGGCCTTCTGCTTCTTCATCTGCTCCCAGTGATTCTCGTTCGGTCTAATTGCTAACCAAGGTTGCCCCCTATGAAGGTATCTACACATCTACTCGAAGATGCATGTCTGCAAAGGTTCTAGTGTTATGTTGAGTATAGTCAGGAATAACCCCCATAGCATGCATGTTAAATGGCCCTGAGTGATATCCCCGATGGGTACGGTTGCTTTAGGCTAGAGCTGTAGTGTAGCTGCCCAGCTGGATATCCTATCCCATGGCTCTTCTGCTGGCTCAATGTCTTGCCAAGAGTAATCCCAGCACCCTCTTCTGGGCTCTGCCCCGTTCAGCCGCCCCCAAATGCAATACTTGGTGTGTGCATTGGTTACACAGCCACCACCTACAGCTAGCCCCACCACCCCTATGTAGGTAGCCTGAAGATTACATACATGGCCGGCGATACCCATCTAAGACTCTGAACTTTCTAGACAGTCACCGTGACAGGGGATACAAATTCATTTTCGTCAAAAGTTTCGACGGCCCGCGGGAGGGGAGAAGAACAACAAAACAAAAAAAGCGAACAAAAATGGAGGGAGATACAAATCGGGCGGAGCCGGAAGGTAGCATTCTACCCGTCTTCGTCGTAGCCGACGTTCCTAGCTCTGTTCTCGACCAGCTGCTCCAAGACGACGCCATATTCCAAAAACGCGAGTCCTTGCGCCTGCACATCCTGGGCGCCGAGTCTGCCGCCGAGCTCGAGCGCGTCGACCAATACACCGAGAACGGCAAAGAGCGCTCACGGCCGCCTATGGTTGCTGGCCACGCTGCCGGCTCGCCCTTTCTCGGCTGGGACCTAACCCGGATTAACGAGTGGTTTGTCACAAACATCCGGGCCAAGGGCGCGTACATCTGGACGGGCAGCATGTTCCTCGTTGTCGACAAGTACAGCGAGGCGACGGGCACTGTCGGCGTCGTTGAGGCCGACGCCGACCTGGTACCGCCCAAGGGCCCCGGCGCGGAGGTGGAGATGCGTCGCCGGAGGGAGCAGGCGCGCCTGAAGAACCCAGAATACGAAGGGGACGAGGACAACGAGCCCGAGAATATCCGGTGCACCTTTGCTGTGGCCCGCCAGATCGCCACCATCGTAGAGCTGGGGGTACAGCCACTGTATGAAAATCGCGATCCTAACGTCGTCTGGTCGGAATCCGAGATTCCGCTTCAACTTTGAGAGGCTGGCAGGTAGGGGATGGGTGTCGTAGTCGCGGCTTTTTCTTGTCAAATTCCATATATGGGACCTACTGCGAATGAGCGGACGGCAGCCAGCCCTAGAAACGGTGGCGAACCTCTTGTTGCTAGGTCCAGAGGGGCATAGGGAGCCAGACAGGGTGATGCACTACATAGACCAAATGTCTAAACTGACATGGTACTGCCAATTGAATCGTCAGGGGCTTCCTATGGTTGCATTCCTATTTCGTCCCCTGCGCATGCCCTAGCAAGCCGCAAGGGCATGACTGGAGTTTCTGTTGCTGACTTCCTTTCCTGTGATCTTTCAATCATTGCTTCAGGCTCATGGCCTAGGATAAATACCGGGTTTCCTCCGTATATTTCATCACAGATGCCTCCGCGTGAAAGGGGCTTGGCCCCAGCACGGGAGTGCGGACAGCCCTCGACAGCGCAGTAGTATTTGATTCCTCTTATATGGGTGGTGTCGATGATCCGGGTGTGTCTGGATTCTGAACCATACCTCACAGCATTCATATTAGCACGCGAGTGTTCTGTTGCCAACCCAAATAAGGGGCTATGCGCGAGAAAGGGCTTGTGGATTGTGGGTAAAGAGCACGTAGTCCTTGCATGACTGAAGTCTGGGGGGCAAAAATATATGGTGACATGCAGCCACTGCCGACGCAATTAGAAGTTGACGGTGCCAATACGACTGATGAAACTTTTGCCGCCAATTCCGGAATTTGGGTTCTAGTACGAACGGAAGGCTCTTGAAAGCCATTGCTTTCTGACCAGGGGTTTGGAGATAGTAGCTGCGTGGGCACTGATATACAATTGTGTCTACCCATTTTCTCTCGCCCGCCTCTTCCAGAGCCCGAAAGTTGGCCTGCGTCGGCGCTTTCTCTCCTCTGGCGCGAGCCTCCTATGCCTCCTTCCAGGCGCCAGCTTCTTTGGCCGTCCGGTCAGAGGCGCTAGTACCGGCCTTGGGCTCGGCTACTGGCGCAGCCTTGAAGGCCTTTTCTGTGGCCTGCTGCTGGGCGGCATTTTGGACGGTTGGGATGGGCGAGGCGGATGTGGAGAATATGTGGTGAGGATAACCGCTCTGCTGGGCCTGCCGAGCGTACGCCCGCGTATGATATGGCGATGCGTGCTGCCGCGATACTGAGGGTGAGGGCTTGCTGGTCGTGTGGTATTGTGTTGGAGGGTAGCCGCCGCGTCGGAGGTTGCTTACGCCAAAAGTCAGACCCGGGTGATTGGCCGATATGTTGGCGCCAGGACGAGCCCTGGGCTCGGCCGCCGGCGCAGCCTCGGAGGCTTTTTCTATGGCCTTCTCCTCTACATTTGCCTGGGGCATGTATCCGGTGCACTCCTTGCGCGAGCGGACGCACTGGGTACATGCGGGCCGCTGTTCGTCACATTTGATCTTCCTCTGTCTGGCCAAGCGAGAGCTGTTAGCAAACTGGGCACGCCATCAGGTGAAGCCACCGGGCTAAATAAAAAACAGGAGAATTAAGGAAGCAAAAAAGAGAAAGAAAATCAAGGTTGGGCTGCAAGCTCTATGCCATAATGATTTTGAAAATCTTGTTTGCCTGAAGATGTGTGTGTGTGTGTGTGTGTGTGCTTTTGGTTGCGCGAGCCATTTCAGGCAAACATTATTGGACAGCAACCTTGATGATTGATGTTTAATCGGTAAGGGACGTCATTTCAAGAAAACTTACCTGCAGTTTCTGCAGCCCGTTTTGGTCTTGGGCTTGGTTGTTCGCATCCTTTTCACCGGCGTCTGAGGCGCTTCAGTGGCACCAGCCTCGGTTTGGTCCTCACGCTCGGGGTCGGCAAACGTAGAAACCTCGGCTTCTCGTTTCGAGGCCGCTTCAGCGGGTGATTTAGCCCGTGCTATACGAACCTAGCTGGTAACCTTGCGGTTTTCGAACACCTCCTCCATAACCTCCAAATCTGCATCTCGACGGGCACTTCTGGCATGTTCTCTGCCCTCGAACAGCTCGCTAGAAGCATCGGTCGCGGAGCCAACTGGCGGCGAGGGGATGGGAAGGCCCTGTCCACGAGGAGATAGATCAAGGTCGCTGGCCACCTCCTGGTTTGGGCCAGAAGGCGACTTCTGCCTCCCTCGGTACTGCGGGCCATCGATGACATAGGCAGGGTTAATAGCGGCCATTGATGGAGGACGCAGCGGCGACGCGTAATCATAGGCAAAGCTAATAGCGCCCATTGATGGAGGAGGCTGTGGCGACGCGTCTACGGGCTTCACTGTATACCTATTTTGGTTTGCGTCACTTCCGTCGGCGTGTAGGTTCGAGTTCTCGCTAACAACGCTCTCTGTATCTTCGGCCGCCCCTTTTTTGAGTTTGGCCTTGAGGTCAGCCGCGAGATCGCCGTTATCGTCTTCATCCTCGCTCTCGTCGTCGAGGATCTGGGTGAAGTCCTCAAACTCCCGGATCCGACGTAGGAAGCGGGGCTTGCGCGTTTCCTGCCACAGAATCATTGGTTGCTGAAGAGTCCCACTTGCAGTGCTGGTATCAACTGGTGTCGTGGTTGCTCTAGAGTTGCCTATCGAATCTTTCGTTAAGGAGCGGCTAAACCATTCTTTGAGTCCCGCATTGTAGTCACGCACTGGCGCCTGTGCCTCCGCCATTTTTTTTGGTGCTGCTCGGGCTGTGGGCTGCGTAGCCGTAGATGCCGCCGCTGGTGCCGCTGGTGCCGCTGGTGCTGGCGGTGGCGCTGATTTTGGTGGTATTTGTGACAGTGGTACGGCTGTTGACGCTGCTGGCGGTGGTGGTGGCGATGACGGTGCTGCCGCCGCCGCTGTTGTTGTTGCTTTTCTACCTGCAGCGATAGACGCGTCTTCCAACCCCTGCAAAGTCTCCGACGTAGTGTCCTCCTCCCCAGAATGTTTTCGGGCGGGCTTTAGGAGCTGTTGCTGCTTGGACAGCTCCTGGTCCGGCTTGGGTGATTCGCGGAAGGTCGACTGCAAATTTCCCCCCTCACCATGCGCTTGGCTAGCAATCCGTATGTCTTCCTCGAGTGTCATGCACTGAGTGGCGTAGGCCTGGCCCTGTTGAGACCTCGACTATTAGTTCTGACAAACAAGAGCCCAAGTGCGTGGGCCATCACTAATGTAACAAGGGGATGGGACGGACTAGAGATTGAAGATTTTCCTTCTGCCTCGCGCCCTTTGTTATTGCGAGCGTTTGGCCAAGGATGTCCATGGCGCTGAGATACGCTTTCTGAGCGTTCTTAAAATCTTTTGCATCCCTAAGCCCAGCGGCAATGCCTGCCTCCTTGGTGGCGATGCTCAGCAGCGCGAGCCGGCGCATCCTTACTGATGAGGATTCACCATCTTCCTCCTCATTCAACTCAGCCCGCTTTTCGAAGTCACGGAGCCACTCGCCTGCCGTTTGCGGCCGGGCAGATGAAGGTGCGCTACTTTCTGCGTGCTTCAATTTAGCTGCCGATTCGACTGCTTCGTCTTCTAGATCCTCTCCATCTGCGCTCGAGGAAGGTCGTGATTGGTCAGAGTTGTCGTCGAAATCCAGCTGCGAAGGGATGGCAGCAAGCGAGACTTCCTCTAGATGCGCTCCTAGATGTTTTGTGATGGCGAGCCGGCCGGACCCAGTCGGTTCGAGACAGAGCTGGCAGCTGAAGGACGCCCATTCGGGATCCAGCTTGTGGTCGAGAGCTAGGTGGGAGGCCCAATCCTGGCGAGTTTCAAATGGAGATTGCGAGGAGGGGCATGCCATGTCGAGACATAACCAAGGTCGCAGATCCTCGAACAGATGCTTCTTCCACATGCTGTTGCTTGTGATAGAGACGACTTTTCCGCACGCAGTACACGAAAATGGTACACCGGCCTTTGCTTCAGCTGTTAGAGGCGGAATCTTCACTGACTGGCTGCCCCTTCCGCCGTATGACATGACCGTTTCGGCGTAGGATGTGGTTGATGGAAGAGAACTGCCAAGGCCGGAATCGTTGAACTTGGAGCTTGCTGTCTCGGACTGGGCTGGAGCAGCCACATACGTGGCAGCGCTTTCGCATGTTTCTCTTGCATGCTGACATCTGAGGTACCGCAAGTAATTGGCCTTTCCCAGCCACTCGACGAGAGAGACGTCCGCCTGAGGAAACCTGGCGCCAATTTTGTGACTGTACACGCTGTCTGGATGCCAATCAAGAAGTCGATCCGCAGGTGCTGCCTGCTCGATATCAATCTCCAAGATAGGATCCTTCAGCAGATGATCCAGATCCGCGAGACATGTAGTGTCTATTTTCAGATCCTCGATCACATCGCCGATGGTGTCCGAGCTAAGGTCAGCAGAGGAGCTATCGGAGAAGTCATCGCTCTGAACAGACTGGACGACATCTTGAAGCTCCCTGAGGAGATGGATGCCTTTGGAGAGAGCGGGGGCCGAGGTACCATGCCCTGTGAGGGCAAGCGGGATGAGCCCTGGATGGCAGATGTGTTAGAATCACAATGAAATCTTTCCTTGAGTATGACGAAGGGGTTTACGGAAAAGGAAATGGCGTCGTTACGCTCGATCAGTGTGCTACTGATACTTGTCAACAGCTTTAGAATCGTATACCGGAGGCCCTTCGACCTGTCAAAAACCTCGTCGAACTTTCCCGCTGCGATCCCGTGGCCGTCGGACCAAAGCCTGAGGCGGCCGTAGCTTCTCTCGAGGCTGGTATAAGCCTCGCCTCCGTTTAGAGCCTCCCTCTCCTTGGAGATGGCTCTCAAGGTCTCTCGGAAAACAGCGATGCATTCGGCGCAAAGCCTACCAACGAGGCCGCTGCGGTGGTCAACGACATCCCCGTGGCATAATTGGGCGAGGTACTGCTGGACGATTGATGGCGATGGCTGGGATGCCTGTACGGCATGTAATATATCCATAGCTTCGGCCTCGATCGTGAGGCAATCTTGGAGCGATTCCAAGCGCTAGCAATCGCGAGCAAGTTTGGGGGGGAGAAGGCAGAGTCTCGACTGCAAATTGCCCCAGGTAATCCCGAATACATCGGGCAGCTGACACTTGGCGCAGTCCGCCCACCCAAATGCGCAGTCTGCTCAGCCCCAGAGATCGATTGGACGTGATGAAGCCGGAACCTCAGCAGCCTTGGTGCTCCTAGTGGCTGTGCATGACCCCGCGGTCTCGCTCCCCGATATGTGGCTGGCTTGGATTCCTCTGGCCGGTCAGGCTGGCTGATTGCCTGTCACCCCAATATTGTACCGGTTAAGCATCTCGTTCAAGCGACATATCCTGCGAACTCCCAAAATTCATATCTCCGTAAACAACATCTAGCAATGGATCCTCTCTCAATCACCACAGGTGTCCTAGCACTGCTTGGCACATGTATCAAGGTTTACATCACGGTGGGCGAAAAGCTCAAGACATTCCGCCATTACTCTCCAGAAGTGAGGAGGACTGAGACGAAGTACTTCTACCATGTCCAGAGCTTCCGCCACGAGATCCACCTTCTCCTCCTCCGGAACGCCTGCCCTGATGACGAGACGGCAATTGAAGAGATGCTGAGCGATGCCGGACATCCGGAATGGCAGAACAGACTGCTGCAAGAAAAGATTGCGCTTGCACTTGGAAAGGCGAAAGAGGGGTTGCTTAAGGATGTTATTGAAGACATCAGAACCTCTCTGTCGGAGCTCCAGGACCACCTGAGATGCTTTGACTCTTTGAAGGCAGACCAGCATCAGGTACGTAGAGCTTTCCTGCCTTTCTAATAGTTGGAGAGAACACCCTCCGGCGACCAGATGGAAGCCAACAAGAGACTTGCAATGCAGGGAGAAAAGATTAAAGACACTATCAGGAGACTGCGAGATCGGGCCAAAGTCGCTTGGAATAAAAGCGAGGTTGAACAAAAAATCGAAGACCTCCGCGACTCGATCAAAACCCTTCGATGCCTCCGAGAGCAAGCGGCTGAGATTTCTGTGCATACGCGGCCCTGCGGACATCTCACGGGGATCCCTCACGACAACATCGTCGGAAAACGGGACAGCATTGCTGGACCACACGCAGGCCTCAGCCTGGAGCAAAGGACAGAATATGGGCAATATGGCCCCGTCAGGCGTGCATCAAAGGCGTTCCACAAGGCGCTGGCGCTTACCTGGTCCAAAGCCCCCGAGTCCACGCAAATGGCCCGTCCCACGCGACATTCCGTCAAGCTCTTCTTGGACGCGCGTGCCGATGGCGACGTCCAGATGGACGTGGCCGTCATATGTTACGGCCACAACCATCTCGTCAACCCAGTCATGCAAGCCAGCCTCGCAAGGCTGCGGATCAAATCCAGGATGATGTTTGATCGGCTGGACTCTAACAGCGACACCCTGGCTGATGCAAAAGACGAGTCTGCAGTGGTGCATCCACAAAAGCGCCGCAGGGTTCGCTTTGCCGACGCACCCACATTACCGTCGCCAACTCCCTCGCAGCTGCAAGCAGATGCCCCAGAGCAGGACGTCAGATCCAACAGTCCATTGCGGATTCATGACATTTGCTCTGTCCTGGGTCACTGTTCCCTCCCCAAATCTCCCTGTTCGGCAGACTGTCTGGGATACATCGACACAAGCGATCAAGAAAACTTCAGACACACCTTTTACAACGCACTGGGGAACAAGACGGCGCACGACCTCTTTTGGTCAACTTCGGGTCCGGATGCCCTCGTTTCCATGAGGACAGTCCTCTCCAGCCCAGCCGAGACCTCGCTCTCCCTCCCAGACCAGCTCAGATTAGCGCGCAACCTCGTCACGGCCGTGCTGAAGTTCCACTCCACCCCATGGCTCGGAGAGTTGTTTTCCCTCAACGACGTCTCGTTCTTCAAGATAGGCCAGAGCATGTCGAGCTACCTGCAGACTCTCCATGTCGGCTTCGAGTTCAGCAATGCGCCGCAGCACGCGCCGTCACTGCTCGGTCCTGGCACCTGCGGTGACATGGAAGGTGTTGTGCAAACCGCACCCACGCCCGACTCCACGGCCATAGAGGATGACATGCTCAAGTATGGCATCCGCAACCTGACGCTGTGGAGTCTTGGGGTGATCTTGTTGCAGATAGGAATGTGGCGCGAACTCGTCGACACGAATGATGTACTATGCGTCCGGAAGCTATCCACCCAAGGATCTTGCGTGCTGGGACCCAGATACAAGGAGCTCACCAAGAAATGTTTGAACTGTGATTTTGGGTTTGGCGACGACCTATCGAAGCCGCGCTTGCAGCAGGCCGTGTTTAAGGGAGTGGTTTGCGAGTTGAGCGAGATGATTAGGAGTTTGGACATTAACGACGACTGAACACCCAAGCTAGATGGATGCTGCAGCACAGCTTTTAATACCAGTGAGGTTGCCAGTGAGGTGTTTCCCGACCTGTCTTGCTCCAAGCCGCAGTGACGTCCAAAGTGGGTGACGGGAAGAATTGAAGCCACTTCGACCCACCCCCGCCCCGGAGCTCAGCACCCCGCAGCTGCGAAAGAACCCCGCCAAAAATCAATTGACTCAAACGCGCAACACGTCACCCGAGCACCAGCCGACGACTGCCCTCCTGACTGCCTGACTCCCTCGGCGCAAATTTCCTAAGGCCACGGCCGGCCCGAAAACTCCCAAGAAGAGGCCACAACGCCAAAATACGACCCGGAAAACCACTACATACCATCGCGGCTACAATGGCAGCAGCAAACATCGTGGTTCCGACGACCGAGGAGGGCCAGACGGCGCCCGCGGCGCCCGCCAAGGGCGTCGAGCAGCAGCAGAGCGTGGACCCCTGGAACGTCAGCGGCGGCATCGACGCCGAGGGAAATGTGCAGGCCATCAACTACAACAAGCTTGTCGAGGAGTTCGGCACCAAGCTGATCGACGCCGAGCTGCTCGAGCGCTTCGAGCGCGTCACCGGCCACAAACCGCACCGGTTTATGCGCCGCGGCATCGTCTTCTCCCACCGCGAACTCGACGTACGAGTTCCTCCCTTCTCCGATACTATGCGGGCTCGCAAACAAAACTCGGGGTGGAAGGGAGGACAGGCTGACTGGGTTGCGCTCGGGGCTCTAGGTCATCCTCGACAGGCACGAGCGAAACGAGCCCTTCTTCCTCTACACTGGCCGCGGCCCCAGCAGGTACTAAGCATTTCGAGCCTTTACTGGGATCTGGATATCCCGCCGGATAAATTGCTAGAGCCGGGCTGACCGTAGTTCTTTCACAGCGACTCGATGCACATTGGACACACGGTCCCTTTCGAGTTCACAAGATGGCTGCAAGAGGTCTTCCAGGTGCCCTTGGTGATCATGATGACCGACGTAAGCATAAAGACTGCCGTTCTGGGATGTGAGGATTGCAAGACGCTAACCAATCGCAGGACGAGGTATGTGGTTACTGAAGCCGTACGAGGGCTGTCGCTTGCTCACACCTAGGTAGAAATATCTCTTCAGCGAGAAGAGGACAATCGAGGAGGTCCAATCCTACACAAAGACGAATGTCAGGGACATCATCGCCGTCGGCTTTAACCCGGAAAAGACATTCATTTTCTCGGACTACGAGTGAGTGCAACCACGGCCGCCACCTCCCTCGACACCACCAGGGTAAGCTGACGTTTCAACAGCTTCATCGGCGGTGCTTTCTACAAGAACATCACAAGGTTGTCGAAGCACATCACATATAACCAGGCCAAAGCCATCTTCGGCTTCAATGATAGCACAAATATCGGCAAGATCCACTTCGGCAGCATCCAAGGTAAGTCTGCCGCACAATTCCCCTCACAATATGTGCAGTCGATACTGACCAGCTACCACGCTCAGGCGCAACGAGCTTCGCATCGTCTTTCCCTCACATTTTTGGGGATGACGAGAAGATCTCAAGCAAAATCCCCTGCTTGATTCCTTGTAAGATTGCACAAATAGTATGAGTGCTCGATCGGCGAGGCGTGGTTGCTGATGCTGTCGCAGGCGCCATCGATCAAGATCCCTACTTCAGGATGACGCGCGATGTGGCGTCGAGGCTAAGTATGTCGACGATCAAACGTGAGACTTTGCACATGAGGGGCACTGGCTAACGACTCCAAAGAATTCGCCAAGCCGTCTCTTATCCACGCGCGCTTCCTTGACGCTTTACAGGGCCCCGGGTCCAAGATGAGCGCAAGCATCGACACGTCGGCCATCTTCATGAAGGACACGCCGAAGCAGATCTTGAACAAGGTCAACAAATACGCATTCTCAGGCGGCCAGGTCACCGTTGAGGAGCACAGGGAAAAGGGCGGTGACACTACCAAGGACGTGCCGTACCAGTACCTTACCTTCTTCCTTGAGGATGACGAAGAGGTCAGTTATACGTACATGTGAAACGGCGCCTATTATATTCATGTCGATTTATGGCTGACTCTGGACATTAATATCTAGCTCGAGAAAATTAGGGTTGAGTACAGCACGGGCAAGATGCTGACGGGCGAGATCAAGCAGAGGTGCGCGGAGGAGCTCCAGAAGTATGTGCTAGGCTTCCAGGAGCGGCGCGCCAAGGTGACGGACGAGGTTGTGGCCGAATTCATGAAGACCAGGCCACTGAGTCTCAAATGGAACACGGCGGGCCTCGGTACAGAGACCAAGGATGGTGCCGAGGGTGAGGCCGCCGGTGATGGGAAGATGACCAAGAACCAGCTGAAGAAGCTCGAGAAGGCGCGGCAACAGGCGGAAAAGAAGGAGAAGAAGCAGGCCGAGAAAACGGCTGCTGCAGGCGCACCAGCAGCCAAGGAAGAGGCCAGCTAGAACTTGGTGGATTGCGCGTCCTTTCTGCCGAATAGACGTCTATTTCGGGTCCTTGACAAGGGACGGTTGGTCCTCTCAGGGGTAACCCAAGACCAAACCTCTTTGCGGGTTAGGGTTGGATGGGCGATCCAAGGTTGGGGTTCGTAGAGCCCGTCTTTGGCATCCATGACGGGATTGATGGAAACACCATAGACGCATCCGCCCATCTGCTTTCAACGAGCGTTGACAACCCTACGTAATGTTTGGAGGGCCGACTAGCCGGTCTAAACCCAGCTCTTCGAAACGCTTGGGGATTTGAACGCTGGCAATCCGGCGCCGCCATCATTTTCTGGGTCGCTCGGATGTGGCCCTGGCGAGCTTGAGCGAGTCACGTCAGCCTTGGTCCCATCTCAAGGCTCTTCGTTGAGGCTCTGGGCGGCTGCTTCCCCCGTCGGGTTCGGGGCTTAGGCCAACATCACTCCCAGCCTTTTCTTCTGCGTGGCATCCCATCCCATCCCAACTTTGACCAGGGATGGTGTTCAAGGTGCCTGATCCACCAAACTGGGACAATTTCCCGCCCGCCGGGTAATTGCTCTGCCTTGCTTTGCGCCACCCTTTTTTCCCCCCCAACTCCCGACATTAGAGGTTCTCGCGCCGAACCACAGCCGATGCACTATCTTCACTGCCGAAGATCCCTATCATGAACGAGTCACTATGGCAACGTACCTGTGTACCTATTCACCTATCCATCTGGTATTCACCTACAGGTATCCAGCACCATTTAATGTCTTGGCCACCTATTGCAATTCCCGACGTGGTGCCTCTGGCTTGGGTGCCACTCCTGAACCCAAAGCATACAAAGTCCCTGACTCTGCAGCTTCCTCCACTTGAGCCTCGAAGTGCCGCCCGCGACTCCACCCGCAGCAAGCTTCCCCTCCGCCGCTGGCGCCAGCAGTTGGAGATGGGCGATTGATTTTACCCGACGGGAGATTCGTCTGACCTCGCAGGATGAGGCGGCAAATCACTGAAATTCCCCGCGGAAGCTCGGCCAGGCTGACCTGGTAACGCCATCTGCACCTGATATGCAGCTTGGACAATCGGGCTGTTGTTCTGTCATACGGGCCAATATTATAGGTACACGCCTACCACCGACCTAGCCAGCACCCGCCAGATCCTGCTCGACTGGCCATCCCGGGCGGAGCTTGGCTGTTGCCGCTGCAACCGGACGAGGTTACCATCGGGGCAAGGGAGAAACGGAGAAGAAGAAAAAACAGCAGTGGATGGACAGTAAGCCAGCCACTACCAGGTCGGTTTCTACAAGTCCCGCCTATGATCCCCGGTTTCTGGGCGGGCCCTGCGTGGGAATCCGCCCCCCCTCCTACCGAAGTAGCCCCTCGCCCACACGCACATGCGCACACCCCCGCGTACGCATGTCCCGCCGGCCCGCGCGCGCTCTCGGATGGCGGATGTCACGATTTGTCAATCCCGAAATATCCGCCTGTCATTGGGAAACATTGAGGGCGGGAGAAAAATAAATAAAAACAAAAGCACGGGAGAAAAAAAGGGGGACATCTACCGCCGCGCGGGGCTGGAAGAGTCATGCCCACGCTGATGGAGACAGACAGGAGAGGGGTCCCCTTCTGACAGCCAGGCGGCCGTGCCGAAGGGGAGGGCAATAACTCCGGTCTAGATATACTACGGGCGCGGGTTCTGCCTTTTTTTTTCTTTTCTCTCCGAGCTCGGTTTGCTTTGTATTTATAATGGTGTGACACATTGCCCCCTTACCCCCTTGCCCCTCGACCCGTCAACTGATTTTCCATCCCTCCTTTTTGGAAGCTCTGTCGTCCCCGTCCTTGTCAGGCCCGTCCGCCTGCAGTCTCTTTGCGCCCCTTCCATCTCGCATCCAGCAAATCCCCTTATAGGCATCACCAACACAGGGGCACGAAATAATTATCGAGGCCTACATACCACACCCACCTACCCCTACCAACAAACACCAGCGCAAGGCGAAAGCCATGGGCTCGATAGCGCAACAGACCCCCCAGGGGGAGGCGGCCGGGCCGCTGGCAGGCAAGGTGTTCGCCATCACGGGCGGCGCGAGCGGGATCGGGCTGGCGACGGCGCAGATCCTGTCGCGGCGCGGGGCGACGATGTGCATCGCCGACGTGGACGCGGACGCGCTGGCGGCCGCCGACAAGCAATTCTCTAGCTCCGGCGCCGGCGCGAGGTACGCCTCGGCGCGGGTCGACATCTCGCGGCGCGCCGAGGTGGACGGCTGGGTCGAGGGGATATTCGCGCGCTTCGGCCGGCTGGACGGCGCGGCCAACGTGGCGGGCGTTATCGGGCGCGTGCACGGCAAGACGGCCGTGGCGGACATGGACGACGCCGAGTGGGACCGCATCCTGGCCGTCAACGTCACGGGCACCATGTACTGCATGCGCGCGCAGCTGCGGAGGATGGCGGACCGCGGGTCCATTGTCAACGTGGCGTCCATTCACGGGCTGAAGGGTAGGGGATGATGCCCCTTCATAAACCTCCTCCCCACCCAGGTCTGCAGAACTCGGGAGACATGAGAGAACTAACCTCCTAAAAAAAAAAAAAAAAACAGGCTTCGCCTACCACGCCGCCTACGACGCCAGCAAGCACGCCGTCATCGGGCTGACAAAGGCGGCGGCGCTCGAGGTGGGCGACCGCGAGATCCGCATCAACGCCGTCGCGCCCGGCGCCATCTACACGCCCCTGATGCAGAAGAACTGGGACCTGACGGGCAGGCCAGCCGACGCGCCCTTTGACGACCCGACCGCCTTCAAGCGCCAGGGCTCGGCCGAGGAGGTCGGCAACGTCATGGCCTTCCTGCTCGGGCCCGAGAGCACGTTTGTCAGCGGGAGCGTGTACTCGGTCGACGGCGCGTGGCTATGATTTTTTTTTTTTTTGATTTGGTGCCCTTTTATTCTTCTGCTCCTATACTCTCCAGTTGTAATCGCCTCTCCTTACGGCCCATGGGCTCCTCGTCCCGACTACAGACATTCATCAGACCACCCGAGCCCCTCTTTGGATGCCAAGGGAGAGAGTCTATCCGGGAGTCGCGTCGATGTTGATGACCACAGCGAGCATGTGCATCGAGTTCAAGATATCCTTGCTGCGTTTGGGAGTTTATGATGAAATNTTCTGTGATTG
>NW_008804553.1:380312-406520 GCF_000145635.1 Gaeumannomyces tritici R3-111a-1
CGCTCATGGGCGAGCCGCCGGCGGCCACGGGCGGGTGGTCGGCGGGGACGTAGGGGGCGTGGGCGTACGACAGCAGCTGCGTGGCCGAGGTCGGGGTCGCCGCCGACGACGCCGTCATGGGCGAGGCGTGGGCGTTGCGGGGCGGCGTGGGGAGCGACGTCTTGAGCTGGTAGAGGCCGCCGTTGTCGCCGCCGGTCGCGTCGAGCCCGAGCGCGGTAAGCTCCTTCTTGTCGTCGTCGTTGTGGCCGGGGGTGAAGGACCAGTCCTGGCGGCGCGGGGACGACGGCGACCACCCCGCCTGGTGGGACTTCTTGTCCTCGTCCACGGGCGACAGGGACGCCGTCGCCGCGACGGCGTGGCTCGTGCGCCAGAGGTTGGCGGGCGGCGTGGGGGTGACGCTGTCGCGGACGGACACGATGTGCTGCGGCTTCTGCTGCTGCTGCTGCTGGTGCTGGTGGTCCTGCTGCTGGTGCTGGACCTGGGCGGCGGCGAGGTCGTCGTAGCCGTCGCCGCCGGGGCCGGCAAACATCTGGAGCGGGTTGGGATTCCGCGGGGTCGGGCACCAAAAGGAGAGCGAGCTCTGGCGGCGGTGGTCGCCGCCGCCGCTGCGCCTTAAGCCGGCGCGATCTCTGCGGTTCCGGCGCTTGCGAACACACATGTACACGACGGCAGCCACGGCGGCCAGCCCTATGACGCCCGAGATGACGGCGATGACGATGGTGGTGGTCGGGGCGCCCGAGCCCTCGCCATCCTTGTCGCCGGCGCGCGCGTTCAGGATGGTGATGCGGTCGGACGAGAAGATGGAGCCCGAGATGCCGACGGTCTTACCCGGGGCCGGGCGCTGCTGGCACCCGGCCTCGAGGGCGACCAGCCCGTTCCTCACATAGCCCTGCTCCTTGAAGCCGCCGATGCAGGTGAGGCACTTGTCGTAGAACTCGCCCGTCATGGAGCCTCCGTCGGCATTGCAGTATGTGTAGTCGCCCTTGGGATCCGGGCCCGAACTGTCATGTTGGAGGGCGTTTGCGAGGGCTCCGCACGCCCTCGAGGTCTGGCAGGGGTTCGAGCCGATGGCGGTGTTGTTGGGGAAACCAAAGATGCAGTAGTTGAAGTTGTACCGTATGTTGTCTGTCTCTAGATGTTAGTCTTCTTCCAGAATGTAAATCACGGCGAGAGGGAACTTACAAAGGTACCACCCTTGGTCTGACTCGCTCCCCTGAGAGTAGCCGCTCTTTTCCAGGCAAGTGATGCAGGACTTCCACTTCCTGCCTCCCGGGCTCTGATTGTAGTCGGCATCCGCACACGTCATGTCCGACGGGCGCGTGTTGGACGACTTAGGGTCCGACCTGTCAAGAGACGGGCTGTCCATGCAGGACGATGCGCAGGGCGAGTTTGGCGTCACTTGGATAGAAAAGACATCCCGGGGCAGAGCCAGGGTTGCAATGAGTATTGCGAGTCTCGTTTTTGGCTTGGGTGCCATTTTCCCAAGATTGGAAGGGGATTTGTGTGAGGGAGTCGATGCAGAGCCTGGGCCTATCCGGTATGAACGAACGTGTGAAGATAAGAAGCCCCGCTTGCGATGGAAATTATAAAGATGGTCCGAAAGTTCCTGGAAAATACAACTCGGGGAATAGCTTGGAGAGTCGGACGAGCACAGCAGAAAACCAAGGGCGCGAAGATGATGCTCCGGCTGGAGGATTATGATGCGGTTGGTAGATTAGAAGGGTGTAGTAAAAACCAAGCAAGCCAGCAGCATGGAGGAAAGTAAGTAAAATGAACCGGACGGGTGGCGGACACAGGCAGTGCAATAGTTGGGGGTAAGGTGATGACAACAATTGCAAAATGTGGCGAGGGGTCACGGCTGATATGTATCTACGTTCTACTGGCTGTGTATGGCCAGTTTGTTGGATACCAAGGTGCTCAGTCGGGTTCGATAGTCGTGTGCTAGTGGGGAGGGCAGCGCCCAGCCCACAGCGAACAGGGTATATCACATCACTTATACCTCGGTCCTAGCGCCCCGAAAAGGGAAAGCCGCAAGAGTGGTATCGGGGGATCGATATTGGACAGTCGCACGGCATTTTGCTGACAAGACCAGGACAATTTCACAGGGCGGACAGGGGGGCTGGAGAGGGACTGCCCTCGTAGGGGCGGCAAAGATAGGTCGCCGAGGGGAGCAAGGGGAAGAGTGGAGGCACGAGCGGCGGGACGACGGGTGTGCTAGCCAGTCGGGTATTTTTCTCGGGCGCCGTCAACCTGCTTTGGGCAGCAGAGGGTAGGTGTTCGCGTGCGGCGTATGTGACCAGCATGGCGAGCCAGGCACACATTATACGGTGGGCCTGCCAACCCTGTGGTGGGTGTCGTGCTGGGCAGCCAGCATCCCCAGCCAGCCCATTGCATGTAGTGTCCTTGCCGGGGGCATGTTGAAGGTTCAGGCTGTAGACGCAGAGTCCTTGTGACGACGTGCAGGCTGCTGACCACCACTCTGGTTGGACCGCCCGAGAAGAGACAAGTTGGCGGCATTGGCCAATCAGACGCCGTGCGACCATGCAGAGACCCGCCCTGCCATGGCCTCTGCGCGTTCGTGCGAACTGGTATGCGCAACGGAACCCCTCCAAGAGTCCGGATTTAGCACCACAGCGTCGCAGCGCGCCGATCCGGCTGACGTCGAGGCTCCAGAAAGAGCAGCTGGCTATTAACTGCCGTAAAAGATACGTCGACTGTGGGCGTCCATCCAGCTGCCCATGCAGCTGTGTGGCTTTATTGGGTGCAGATTTAGGCTGGCAAGATCCTTCCGAGGCATGGCAGCCCACCGATGGTGGTCTGGACGGTGGCGTGGCCCAGAACAAGGTGGACTAGAAGAAGAAAGGAGGGTGGCCGACTGGACAGACGAAGCAGGGCGCCTAAGAAGCATCATGCGGAAGATGATGCCAGAATATTGCCATGTCGGATAGTGCGCGGGCAAGACAAAGACGTCGAGCACACGGGAGAAGCGTAGATTCCAGCGCTGATTCGCCGCTGGCCAGACCGCTAGAGTGTGGGGGAAATGAAGGCCACGCTGCTTGGCGATTCGGCGTCTTTGTTCTTGGATTGGAGGCGGCTCATCCGGGTGTTTCTGGCAGTGAAAGAGCAGATCTGACAGGGCCAGAAGAAATCAAAGGGTGGGGTGGTCCTAGTGTGTGATTCGCCGCTTGCGGGCGCTTAACTGCAGCAGGTGGGGCCACATTCCCGATCACAAGAGCGTGCCTGGCGCTTTGCTGTTTCTGGCTTAGACTTGGCCCAATCAGCATCTCGGAAATCCCATCAGTGACGGAAATATTTTCTGCAGCTCCAGATGGGGACGTGATGCATTTTCGCTTCGACTTTTGCGCGCGCGCGTTTTCCGATTTCAACTTTGCTGAGCCACGCATGCAACCCCAAAATGCACACACGAGCGCTTCGCTTGCCTCCAACCGTGATCCTGTGACGCCCCGACGCTCTCGCCTGCTTCTGCCAGATCCCCAATGCAACCCTCAAATCCCATTAAACATTTTCTTTTTCTCAACGGATAAACGCCATCGCACCGCAACCCCCAACGTTCCGCCTTGGCAGCAGCGAGAGCCTCCCCGCCCCTCGACGTGCTGCCCGACTGCTCACCCTATAATGACCTCGGTGCCCTTGACGCCGAAGCTGCCGACAAACATGCAGCGCCCCGCTGGGCAGTTGGCGTGGAAGGCCACGACGCCGGCGCCGACGTCGGCCGTGGCGCCGCCGGGCGCCGTGAGGTTGAAGTCGCCCGTCTGCACCAGCGGCGCCGGCGACCGGCCGTACGGCCCCGCCACGGCCCGCGCGACGGCGTAGTTGACGTTGTAGCGCGGCGAGCTGAAGCAGTGGCTGCTGAAGAGCAGCACGTACGAGCCCCCGTCCCGCGTGCGCGCCAGCGCCGGCGCCTCCACCAGCGGGCCGTCGACGTCGGCGCGGTCCAGGATCTGCACCGCCGGACCGGCGGGCGTCACGCCGTCCGCCGCGCAGACCTCCTGCAGCATGATGGGCGTCGGCGCCAGCGGCGCCACCCCGTTGTTGCAGTCGCCGCCGTGCCCGATGCTGTTGCCGTCCACCTTGTACACCACGTAGCGCCGCCCCGTCGCCCCGTCCAGGAACCCGGACGGGTCGATGGCCCCGCCCACTTCCACGTGGCACGCCAGCAGGCTCGCCATCGGCCGGAACGGGCCCCGGATCGACCCTTGGGACGTCGCCGCCCCGATGCAGTGGCGTGCTGGGTCCGCCGCCAGCTCGCCCGAGTAGTACATGACGTAGGACCCGTTACCCAGCACGTGCACGACATTCGTGCCGACGTCATGTTTTTCGCCTAACTTCCGCGGTTATAGCAAGCGCCCCGGTTTTCCGAAGCCGATGCGCTTTACAACCGGCTAGCGGGCGGGAGGCATTATTAATAGTGCAGTTGAGCCCGCAAGGCCTGCCAAAATCGACAACAAGTTGCAAAAGTCCGCCGTTTATATACTTAACAAGGGCCGCGCGCTTGCGCGGAGGGTATGCACTGGCACGTCGCGGGCGGGGCCTTGTCGCCGCCGCCCACGCCAAAATTATGAGTTACTATTTGATGCCATTCCTACCAGGCTACGGGAGCTTACAACTAGGTTCGGAAGCTCGAAGCAGCAGCTTCCGTAACGTTAGGGAGAATCTTGGCGACGAGACGCTGCTTGCTTACACTATTTTCGGACTTGTCGCTGGCTTCGTTGCCTTGTTGGAGTCGGGATCGGACACCTGCTGAAGTCGGGCGGCAAGGGGGGCACTGGGCTAATGGCACAACGGTAAGCACGTGGTATTCCCACCGCCCCTCTGGGCGCCGCCTTATCGCATCATATCGTGCTTTATCGAACGGATTGGCCCATTCCAGAATAATGTCACTCAACCAGCCCGTCAGCATCGCCCTTTACCTCCCTCTTAGTAATGCTGTGGGCTTTTCCCGCCGGTTCGCACGATCTTTCAAGATGCGGGACGAAATTCGCGAGTTCAAAGAAGAGTCGGAAAATCGTTATTCCATCCCCCACTTCCCCTGAAATCCTCGTCCGGCGCCTCCCCTTTTGCATTCCCACGACCACCGATACGTCGCCGTCCTTGTCGAGGGCTTGCAAGTGGGCGTCTGCGAAGTTAAGGGCCAAACGGTACGTAGCAAGGCATAGCGTTTTTATCAGCTGACAACGGTGGAAGTGCCTCCACCGTAAAGGGTGATGGCTTCCGGGGAGGGTAGCTGGCGGCATGGTATCGGAATCATGGAGGCACAAGCCTATCCGAGCCCGCTTCAGACCCCTGTTCGTTCCCCAGCGGCGTTCCTGAGCCTCGCCATGACCAGGGGATGGAGGAGACTCGAGAAAGTTGGTCAAAAGCAACGCCTCAACCCTGGATGGAAGCGTTTTTATGGCAGGCACCGCCTCAGGGTGTGGGCCTGATGGAAGGCCGTCTCGAGACCAAAGCGTCGGTGACCCGGAGGGCACTTTCCGGGGCCTTGACGGCTTCGGGACGAGTACTGGGGACTCTCCGAGGCGAGGAGGTGCTTAACAAAGCCACAGCGGACACGTTGCACCGCCGGGAAGTCCCAGACGCGCCCGGAATGAGCACCAGTTAACACCACCCACTGAAAATACTCCATCGGGCAGCGCGGGTCAGCGAGTTGCCGAGAAAGGCGTCCATCAGGGCCGGCTCGGGCGTGTATGATCGGTTCAGCTTGAAGGGGTGGACTTGGGGGTTGAAGGAATGCATGTGGCAGTTCCACGCCATTGGTGGCAGCTGGAAGGCGGTGACGGTCATGTTTGCGGAGGAGACGCACTTCACTTGAGGGGGCCCGTGTTGACGGCCAAGTCAAGAGAGGCCTCGACTGGAAAGCGTTAAACACACTCAATCCCCTTTAATAGGAAGCACGCTTGGTTCACGGTCTCCATCCAACGGATCTCGCCTCCGCACGCGGCCTTGGGACCAAGATGCAAGTTGGTCAACAAATCTCAGACTCCCCCACACACTCGTCGCCGTGGGGAGGCCCCGGAGAAGGTCCCTATGCGTCGGAGGTCGCCCGAGGTGGGCCATGGTCGGTCACATCCCGACGTCGGCTGTTTCTGCTAGTAACCGCTCTTGCTTCTCTGGATTCCTGCTAGAGCCTTGCTTCCCGCGGGCGCCACAGAGGTTCGGGGTCGGCGCAGGGGGTCACGTGCGCCCGGGACGCAAGTGTCCTCCAGCTTCAGGAACAGTGATTAGATCGTTGGGATCGTTATTATCCTAGATCGCCACAGCAGTATAGGCGATTGGCAGCAGCCCCAAAGCTCTCCAAGTTATCGGCTGTCAGGAGCGAAAACTCTAACTTGAGCTAGCGAGAGCCCCCGCAGGCGCGTCTGCATGACTTTCTAACTCCTGCCCACCGGCCTTGGCCTCTGCCGCATCCACATTCTGCATGCGCTGCGACGCGGTTCTTTCTCGACCAGGCGACTCAGGGCCCGGAGGATCTAGACAGCTCTTCGCCTGCAACGCGACGTCAACCCAGATGCTCGCATTTCGTTTAACAAGCGGGTCTGTGGCTGACAGCGCTGTCGCCCGGGCGCGCGTATACTCGATTCACGGGCAGGCGCCTGTCGCCTGTCCGCGTCTCGGGTTGCGTCCCTGGTCCTAGCATTGGAGAGCAAGAACATCAAGGTTTGCAGGGGCCCCAACCCCGGCATCTCCGCCGCGGAATATCAGTCTGCCCGCCTGTGGGAGGCAGATTGCTGGCAGACACACAGCATCGTCCCCTTTGCCACAGCTTAGCGAGCCCCCAAGACCACAAAAAGTCTGACTCACTACCAATTCACCAAGTCCATAGCCAGCCACCCAAGCTGGCGCCCCGCGATGCCCGTGCAAGCCAAGAAACAAGGAGATGGAGAAAACACAGTGTCGGCGGCAAAGCTCGCCGAGCACCTCCGCTTTGTGCGCCAGCATTCACCCTTCTATGCGTCTAGTTGGAGCGGCGCCGATGTCCCCGAGGAGGTTGAGGCGCCAGACCTGCTCAGTCGCGTCCCACTGGTCGACCACAGCGCGTATTGGAGGGCCAACACATCTCGGGGGAGTCGAGTTCTGACTGGGCCGCATGAGGACGGCATCATCTTCAAAACGGGAGGTAAGTGCCCGTCCTACAGCGCTCACCCCGAGCAGGATGACCACGCAGTGTTTACCAACACGCAAGCGCAGGAACGACGAGCAGCCCCAAGGTCACCTTCTACAGCCATGCCGAGCTGCTAAACGTGTCGTTTCAGTTTGCCGAGTGCCTCGTGCAATGCGGCGTCGTCAGGGGAGACCGCGTGGCCAACCTGTTCTACGCCGGCGACCTTTACGGTAGCTTCCTGCTGCACATTCTCTCCGTCTTCCACATGGGCCAGCTCCCCGGCCTGCAAGGAGCCATTCAGGTGCCCATTGCCGGCCACGTCAGCATCCCGTCCATGGCCGGCTACATGACCGAGCTCGAAACCACTGTGGTCCTGGGGACCGTCACCACCATGTGCAAAATTGCCGAGCACCTAACGGCCACCGACCCAGAGACGGGGGAGCAGACGCACGCTGCAGAGGCGGCCGCTATCGCCAGCAATGTCCGCGTGCTGCTGTTCGCGGGAGAGCCTCTCTTCGACGACCAAGTCGCCGTGCTGCGCAAGGCCTTTCCCCGTGCCGAGGTCCGGTCCATTGTCTATGGCTCCATGGAATGTGGCGCCATCGGACTGCCTCCCGCGGGCCTGCCGGGCTCCAACTCTCTCTCGTCTTCCGAAAAGATGGACCCGCGTCTACACGTGGCAAACAGAAAATACAACGTCATCCTTGAGATCATGACCGAGGACGGCCGCGTGACGACGACGCCAGGCGAGGTGGGCAGCCTGGTGGTGACGAACCTCAACCGCCGCCTCATGCCCGTCGTGCGCTACCCGTCGGGCGACCTGGGGTGCTGGGTCGATTTTGAGTCTGGCCTGTTCCGGCTGCTGGGCCGGGACAGGCTGGCCCTCCGCATCGGGCCCGTCTCGCTCGACTTCTTGCACCTGCGCCAGATTGTCACCTCTGCCCTCGGCCCCGACAGGGCCATCGCTGGCCTGCAGGCCAGGGTGTCGAGAGTGGACTCCAAGGACCTGCTGACGGTCCTTGTGGCATACAGGCCAGCCACCGCCGCAGAGGAGGTTGGCTTGAGAAACGTGGTTGCTGCCGCACTCGATGAGGCGCGGCCCATGTTCCAGGGCCACGTCCGAGACGGGCTGATCAGCCCCCTGCACGTCGAGTTCGTCAGCACCGACGCGCTGGCGGTGAGCGAGAGGACGGGCAAGGTAGTCGACGTCCTAGACACAAGACCCACGGCGGTCTAACAGGGTTGGAGGCTCACGCCAGGTCATGCCTATCTAGGTATGTGGATGTGGAGACACGAATGTCGGGGATTGGAATGATAGAGTTAGTTAGGAATTTGCCAGGTGCATGTGAAAAAAAGCTAGTCTGTCTGCCAGTGCATCCATCGTTGAAATATCGAGCACCAACTGGAATTTATGGATCCCTGTTCTCAGTCTTTACGCGTAATCGCTTTCGGGCAGCCATGGGCTTCTCCACAAGCGTCCAATCTTTGAGAAACGTCACCTTGGAGGTTCCGAATGTGTGACTGACAGGTCCACGGTGAGCTTTGGGTCGATTGGCCGTCACAGCGCCGACTCGATGGCTGGAAGAAGGCATATATTTGATGCGGCCCCGAGGACATGAGAGGCTTCGGGTCACGGCCAAGCCATCTTCAATCCAGGTAAACGTGCCAACGACTGGCAGGGTGCCCTTGACAGTCCACTGGCGCCTCGGCTGGCCGGCAGCCCAGCAGCATTACCAGTTAGTCCACAGCATCTGCTTGTGGTCGACAAGGCTGCGCCGAGGCACCGCATGACGGCCGGTCTAAGGGTGTCAGCCCGGAACGGCGAGGAGAATGACGTCAAAAGTAGCAAGTCGAGCCGGTTATGTTAGATTAAGGCTTCTTCCGGCTTGGCAGCCCCCGATTCGTTAGCGGATGCTGGTGTAAGTTAAAGCTGCAGGTTGGGAAGCGAGGGCTCGAGCTTTGCGACACTCCTTAGGCTGCCTGTCTTGCAGGTGCGCTTGTTATGCGTTTGTCTCGGCCGGGTTTAATCGATTGGACGCTTGGTTGGGTTGCATTTGGGGGATTAAAAAACTTGTTTGGGAAACTAACAGCCGCGAGCCGCGAACCAGGGGCCGATATTTCCATTGCCTTTGCAGTAGCACCGTGGATCTTTGGGTTGTGTATTTTGGATGGTTGGGGAACGCTGTTCGGGCTATATCGAAAGTTAAAAAGCTTGTCTGGGTAAAATGACAGAGGTTTCCAAGAAAATTCGAGAGGAGAGGGAATCGAACAGGAGAACGAGTCGAGCGATAGAAAAGCGCGCTGGTTCCTGCAAACTCTAATGTATTGTTGCTCTCCCATCTGACTAGCCAGGCTCTCCCAGTCTGCCATCTAGGTCTACGGAGTCTAAAGGAACGATTGGGGACATAGAGAGGTGTTATAATCAAAAGCCAAATGTCGAGGGATGGCTGCTAGTCAGCGCCTCACGTGACGACGCGCCAGAAACGTGATCACACGGTGCTAGGAGGAAAGCTATAAATGGCCACCTGTGTTTGCGAGTCCTGCAGCTTCAGCGACTGTGAAGCTGCATGGTGAGTCTGCGCCTCTTAGTTGCTGGCCTACTTCATAGCGCCAGGGACCTTGGGGTCCCGCACGACGTACTTGCACGTCGTGAAGGTGTCCTAAAGGGTCGTGACAAAGTTGCGGTTGTCGCAGTGGTAAAGGTCGCCCAAGACGGCTTGATGGCCTCGGTCGCGTCCTCGGCGTAGTAGAAGGGGATGCGCTTAGCGGGATCGTTAGCAGTTAATATGGGCCAGGTGGTCGTTGGAAGCTCGGCAAACTTACGGGAACAGGTGGTGGGCAACGTGGGTGCCGATAATGCCACGGAAAATGTAGCGGTCGATAAAGCCGAAATCACGGTCGATGGTAGCGACGGCACCCTTAACAAAGGTCCAGCTGTCGGCCTCGTAATAGTGCACGTCGTGGTGCGTATAGTAAAGGTACGTAATAGCGACTGTATTTTAGCAACGCCGGGGACAAGTTAGCAGGACGATCCAGGAGCGATTATGCGAGTGGCAGCTAAGCCGCACGGCACGCTGGGGAAGGAAACGGGACGGGAACGCACTCAGCCCGTTATAAACCCACATATAAGGCACAACGTAAAGCACATTAACTAACACAGGACGCGGGCGCTGGCTGGCTCAGCGCCGGTTGCCCGCTGCCGCTACTATACTGTGCTTTTTTGCAACGGCCTGGCCGCTAAGTTGCTCCAATTGCAACGCATATAGCTAGCATTCGATTGCTAGCCCGGGGCCCCCTTAGAAAACGCCAAAGGGCCGTCCCGGCCGCAGGCAATGCACGGGCGCTACCACAAGCCGTTTTCTTGCCTCGGCCCGAGGTGGAGCCTTTGTGGGAAATCCAGGGTCCTCCGAACTTTAACGTTACCCCAGCCCAACCAACGCCCCCCTTTTGATGTTCCATTTTGCTTTGCTCCATTTTGTATAGCTTTGCTCCATTTTGTATAGCTTGGCCCTTATGCAAGGGTGCTCGGCCTACAGCCCACTGCCTGCCGCCGTCCACCGAGGAGCCCGCCACGAAGTGCTGGATACGACGACCGGCAGGCATCCCATAGCTCCTGCTCCGATAAGTGAAGGGCAAGTGCCTGCCGGTGTGTTTGAAGTGGGTTTAGCCGCATCCGGAGCTCCTAGTGGTCCGCTCGCACCCCACTCTGCATGTGCTACCTGACGTCGTAGCAAGGGCCGAGTCATTACGAACTGAATCACGTAACTTACCATCTAAAAGAAAGGGTAAAAACTCACCCAGCAACAGGGGGGTTAAAACTGGAAATCACAGGGGTGGCGAAAAGGGGATCACGTGCTGGCATAAAGTTACTGCCATTGTTGAAGTTGGTAAAAAAAGGAGAGAAATCGAAAAAAGCTTTTAGAGGACGAAAAATTCTCGAAGTCTTGTAACATCCCCACAAGTCACCAAAACCCCTGCGATCCCCAGTTTCAAACCCCCTGTTGCCCCCTTGTTACTGGGTGGGTTTTTATCCTTTGTTTCCCTCGCAGATGGTACGGTCGCCGCCTTGAAGGCTAACTTGTCGAGACACAGGCCCGCAGCGGACGCAAGCTAACACAAGCTCAGGTTAGGGCGACGCCCAGCGTTCACACACTACCGCACACCTGCCTGGCCCGGGTTAAGCTTAAGCTCTTACCCGGATGAACGTCATGTGGGCTTCACGTAAAGTTTGTTCCGGCAGTGCCCGTTCTGCCCCAGACGTTGCTGCTCGCACGACATTTCCTGCAGAATTCTCTTTTGCCGCGCCGACTGCGCCGGGATCCCCGCCGCCTGCCTGGCTGAGTTATCAGTTGCCAAAGCCGCTTGAAAAGCGGAGTCGCGGCCTCCGTGCTAGGTTTAGTGTTTAGGCGCCAGCTCGGCTCGGCTACACCGGCCAGTGACGCTGGTCCCGATTCCTCCCATAACGCTCCGGCAGGCGCGCATTACTTCAAACGGATGTATAACGTTGCAGTCGCTAGTCGTCGCCACGCCCTCGGTACCCTGTCTGGAAGCACATCTCGAGCGAGTAAAACACAAAGCACTTGGGTCCACACGGCCGCGAGAAGGTTTTGTTAAAACGACAGGCTGTTCACAGCATATCAACAGCCAATAGCAGTAAATTTTTAACATCGTTACACAAGACGCCAGCTGTGTTCGCCCGCATCGCAATCGTGAACTTCCTGCTGTGATTGGTGTGCGACGTAGCAACGGCAACGGCAACATGCCAGCGGGATGTCGTTGTCGGTTGGCTTGGCCTGCCCCGTCGATGCTAAGTCATTTCCTTATGTGATTGGGTCACCAGGCCCCGCCGCAGGCATAGAGCCTAGTCAGATACGCGTGTCCCTATTGTGTGTCGTCAAAGACATGCCAAACTTTATTTTATGAGCCCTGTCTGCCCGGCAAGTCGCCCGGCACAAACAGTCGTTTGCCCCTAAGCCTCGTCTTCACTGGGGCAAGGAACGTTGTCCTCCTCTTGGGTAAAGATGCAGTTGTGAGCATTGCTGATTTGCACGCGGTTGCGGTTTTCTATAAGTAATCATCAGCCCGCCGCCTTTTGCACCTCATAGCATCTCTGTTGTCACACTTCATCGTTTTGAATAAACAGTCCGAACCATTAAACAAGAGCTTTTCCTGGCACGGCAGCCTGTTTCTTTTGGTATCCTTTGGCCACTACTACCACCTTGTCTTTCGCCTAGACTTTGATACGTTTTCGCGCACTTCAAGCCCTGCTGTTCTGCCACTGCAGCAAAAGCCGGCGCGGCCTATTTTACATCCACCACTGCCCTCGTCCCAAGGCCTGCCCAAGATGGCGTTTGTGGTTCACGTCGCCATCGGCCTGATTTTCCTTACGCTGGTCTGCATTCAGATCTACCAGCTTTCCAAGGCCCTCATGTCACCGCTGAAACGAGTTCCAGGCCCTTGGTATGCACCCTTCACCATCTTGCATCTTTGCTACGGCTTCTCCACTGGCGAGATTTGGAAGGCCGTGGAGAAGGCTCATGCCAAGTACGGACCTATCGTCCGCCTGGGGCCGAGGCAAATCTGGATTGCAGACAAGGACGCGCTCAAGGATATACTCTTGCGCATCGACCTGCCAAAGGTGGCCATGTACTCGGAAATTTCCAGAGACAAGCACAGCCCCGGGCTCTTTGGAGAGATGTAAGCGCTTCTTGTCCCTTGCCCATTACTTCTCGATGAAACCTGGTTTTGTTCCCAGTCTTGTCTTGCGACTAACCTGTCACGCTTTCACCAACAGCCGCCCAGAGCCTCATCGTCGCCTCAAGAGGTTCCTGTCACCCGCATTCACGGTTCATTACATCGACAACCTTGAGCTGTACTTCCAGAAGACGGTCCGCGACCTGCTCAACAAGTACGATGACCGTATTCGGATTGATCCTCTGGCTGCTCAGGTAAACGGCATCGAGGTAGACCTGATGGATGACCTCCACAATGTTGCCTTGGACATGTAGGTCTTAGTTCAATACCCCCTCTTCTGTTACGTGCTTTGAGAATCTCGACCTGGCTAACCAGCTGCAGCATGGGAGAATGCTCGTTTGGAAAGGGCTTTGGCCAGACGAACCCCGACTCCATAGAGGTTGAGCAGGGCGTGGACGAGCGAGTGTGGAAGTCCATTCCGAGGTCCATTTTCGACGGCCTCAGCAAGCGCTACCAGACAGTCTACATCAAGAAATTTCTGCGCGCGATCGGCCTCGACGTCAACTTTGACTGGCCCGCCGAGATGATTACAGCCATTGACGCCGTCGTTCAGCGCCGCCGCCGGTCCGAGAAGGGCGACGGCCGCCCCGACCTGCTGCAGCACCTTATAGATGAGGGCAAGAAGCCGGACAGTGGCAAGGCGATGAACACGCGCGATATCGTCGACCAAATGGCCGAGATCCTGCTGGCCGGCTCCGAGACGACGTCAGGCACTATCGCCTGCCTGTTCCTCGAGCTCGCCCGCAACCCGGACGTGCGGGCCAAGTTGCTGGCGTCGCTGGCGCCCAAGGGCATCCACGACGAGATCGTGGCCAGCAAGCTTATCCGCGAGGGTGCCGCCGGTAGCGAGTACGAGTACCTCGAGGCCTGCATCAAGGAAAACCTGCGGCTGCACCCCATCGCCTCCGAGATGGGCCGCCGCACCGGCAGCCAGTGGGTTACCCTCATGGGTTACCACCTGCCGCCGCACACCGTTATCTCGGCCTCTTACCGCGACCTGCACCGCAACGCCAAGTACTGGCCCGAGCCCATGCGCTTCTGGCCTGAGCGCTGGTTGCCCGAGGAGAAGCGCTGCGGCGCCCCGGCTCCTGAGTAAGTAGAGCCGTTGCCTCTGGCAGGACGTGTCGGTTGAGAAGCCAGGCTTGCTGACAGATGAACTTTTAGCATGAACGCCTACTACCCCTTCTCCGCGGGCAAACACTCTTGCATTGGAATTAAGTAAGTTTCTGAATAGCCCTAACGGCTTTGTGCAGGAATACTGACGATTTGCCGAATTGTAGCTTTGCCTGGGCCGAGATGCGCATGGTTGCCGCCAACATTTTCTCCCGGTTCGATATCAACGAGGTCCAAGGCCAGGAAATTGATTTCCGCCAGTACATTACGATGCAGTTCCATACTGGCCATTGGCGCGTTGTCCTTAAGCCTCGCAAAACCTCGGATGTCCCAGAGACTACGGAAGCGAAGCCGTCGTTGTTGGACTCCTAAATGGGTTTCTGTCACAAAGAGGACAGTGTACACTGTGGAGAGGAGGTCTCAGGCATAGATATCAGATATCAGCTACCTGAGGCATCGGAAGAGCGGTCCCTCTGGCTGGGAGCGCATGACGCTTCCAGGCATCAGGAGGGAAGCTTAGTAAGCAAGGAGGACAGGGGAGTCACGTGTATATAAAGGGCAGAGACCCCTACGGGGCCCTGCACTTCAGATCCTTTCCTCCTTAGAGCAAATCAACCGGAATAGCCCTACACTGTGCCTATCCCTTCTGCCTGCAACAGTTTCTCAGTCGCAAGTGCCTCGCCGGGCGTGGGAGTAATGCGGCCCCGCGCACTTTGAAAACTGCGGCCATCCTTGATAAAAGGTGTGGAAGGTTTAAAAGGTTTAGAGCTGTTTCTTGTATGGTTTTGGTCCTATTTGCCCGTAGCCCCTGGAATCCTCTTCCGGCAAGATATTTATATAAACCAAATAGACAATACCAAGAAACAAATGCTGTTCGAGTCGTTCTGTCCCCATCTCCAGTTTACCTCCCGCGCGAGCCCAACTTTAGTTTTGGTCCGGCTCCACCGATTACTTCGACCGGATAACAGGGCCGCCCCTTTTTGGAGCTTGCTGCTTAGGTTAGCTAGTCCGTCGACGCCAAACATGGTCCAAGGACTGGCACACCCGAATTCGGCCCAACTGGTGCAGCTTATGCCCGGCTGGGCCTTGGCACTCGAGAGATTCTTATTAACACTAGCGCCAAAGTCGGAGGGTTTGGTAAGCGTACCCGGAATATCGAGCCCAAAGCCGTTCAAGTTAACGAGGTCCCAAACCATCTTAAAGGATAGGAGTCGTAACGCACGAGTTTCGGGCAGTGGGTTCGCGGGAGGAGCTATAGCCGTTGTGCCGCTAGTAAGCACCAAGCGATTGTAGCAAGGATGGTGGAAACCTGCATTGCAGCGGTTAGCGATATGCAAACCAATGGACTACGATGGGGGGGGGATTTTTTGCGATGCACGTGCGGCTTTAAAGTAACTCCAGCTCGCACCAGCTCGGAATTTCAGGGGCGCAAACCAATACCGGTGGCGTTGAAAGGCCAAAAGCGGCATTACGCTCACTTTAAAGCTGCTGCTATTGCGCATTACAATTAACGAAGCAAAATAATTAGTTACGGCTTTGTTTAAACCTGGCATAACTGGAACATGGTGCGTATCGCTAACTTTATGTGTGAGGTGGGTCCCAGGCACGTGAGTGCACGGCCCACCCCGATGGATAAACCTGGACCGCCTACGGGTATTCTGCACCAGCCGTAGCCAGAACAAGACATGCCACTTTCCCAATGCGGTATCGCCAAGCGTGATACCTCACACACTTTAACAATTTTGTAATAAGTTAAACCATTAGTTAGTGCTTGGCAAGTGCCGAAGTAGTGTTATTTTACGAAATAAGGAAAAAGGAAAAAAAATTCGGTTTTGTCCTTGGGAAATTCGGGGTAGTTCTTATTATACATAAGTCCTAACCCAAGGGTACCCTTTAAATTACGTAATTCGTACCCAGTGTTGCGGTACGCGTCGGGACACTTAGGGAAAAACCTAAAGTCACATTCTTAACGCGTTAACGCCACGCTTACAAAACCACAACGGAGCGCTAAGGTGTAACGGGGACGCCTTGGTAAGGGATCCCGGGGCTTGATATACTGTGGTGCCAGAGGGTTCAATCACGAAGTGATTGAACTGTTGGATCTTTTGGGTCTATGTAGTGGAGCGGTACTCTGGCACGCCCCCCTTACATAAGGGCGCTTTGTCCAAATAGCTTCCTCCTCGTGCAACGACAAAGCCTTTTCCGTAACGTTCCAGGTGTGCGCCGTGGCACTTAGTATGGATTTATAATATAGCTTTTTTTGCCCCGTCCCCCCCCCCCCCCCCCCTGGTAAAACGGGTTGTAATAGCTTTATTTTTTTCGTATTTATTGTATCCTTTTTTAAGCTGTAAACGCTGCGCATTTTGTCCAAAACCTTGTTATAGAGTTTAAGTTAGTTAAGGGCCGAACTAGTACTTAGGTGGGTAACCACTGGGGAATCCTCGGTGTTGTATATTTTTTTATGTATATTTCCGGTCGTACTCCCAGAAAACCGGCCTGCCCGAAAACGACAAAGCCGCCTGGGACCAGTTCAAAAAATTGCTTGAACGTTTGGTTCTTGGGGACATTTATCTGCCTTTATCCTCCGAGCTCAAAGGAGGGCGCTGCCGAGCCTCGCTTTGGGACACACCCGCTTGTAAATGACCATACTGGCGGGCAATCCATGGTCTTTGTCCATTGGGGCAGAACGAGAACTGGCCCCCGCCGAATCCGGCCGGAGTTGCCGATCTCTTTGTCGACGCATCGCCCGGGCGAACCATCCGCCGAATCACGGTTTGATAGATCTCGACCTTTTCCGGGTGCCAAGTGTGTCCATGGCCGCATGTTCCAGATCGCCATCACAACGCAGCGAGACATGGGCGTCATTGAAGACTTCCGAGATGTATATAAACGGCCTTTGAAGTTAACCCGACGGGTTCCCGAAATCTTGCTCACCACCGCAGCTCTCCTGGAACTTCACTGTTTATAGACATCTCCGCAAGCTCGGTCAAGTCGCTTCGGCCTCGAGTAATCAGAGCACGACGCGATATTCTCGGCTCTCAGAGACTGCGCTGCATAGCCCCCCTTGTCACTTCTCCTCTACGGCTCACCACCGTCTTTTGGCACCTACTCACCCTCGTCCCACCCACGTCGAGACAACATGTGGACCAAGCTCGCACTCCGCGCGGCCCTAGCCGTCCTCACCATCGCCCCGTCCGCCCCGGCCCAGCAGGCCCAGGCCGGCACCGGGCCCCTGCAGCTGCAGGTTGCCGCGGCGGGCGGCAAGTCCCCCTGGGAGGGCACACTGTCGCCCGGCACCGCGGCGCCCGGCGGCGGCGGCGGCGGCTGGAAGTACGTCGGCTGTACGGCCGAGCTCTCATCGGGCCGCGCGCTGTCGGGCTCGACCATCAACCCGCAGAACATGACCATCGAGCTGTGCATGGACTACTGCACCGAGCGCAACTTCCCCTACGCCGGGCTGGAGTACTCGCAGGAGTGCTACTGCGGCCTCAAGCCGCACAAGGACTCGACCCCGACCCCCAACGCCGAGTGCTCGTCCCCCTGCAAGGGCAACGCCAAGCAGCTCTGCGGCCGCGGCGGGCGCCTCAGCCTGTTCGAGAACACGGCCTACGTGGCCGCGTCCAACGCGCAGCGCCTCGGCGCCTGGTCCTACGTGTCGTGCTACATGGAGCCGCAAAGGGGCCGCGCCCTGCCGGACCGCCTCCGCAGCGCCGCAAACATGACGGTCGAGGCCTGCCACGACTACTGCGACTCCGAGGGCATGCCCTTTGCGGGGCTCGAGAACGGCCGCGAGTGCCGGTGCGGCCGCGCACTGCGCCAGGGGCTCGAGGACGCGTCCGACCCCATGTGCGCCATGCAGTGCGACATGACGTGCCTCGGCAACGACAAGCAGTTCTGCGGCGGCTCAAAGACCATCAACGTCTGGCACAAGGACGCCGCCGCCGCCGCCGCCACCACCAGGAGGGACGTCCAGCGCCGCGAGGAGATGCTCCGCGAGCACAAGCGCGAGGCGGCCCATAACCACGGCGGCGGCGGCGGCCTTGGCGCGCGGTTTGTCAGGGCACGCCGCGCCGCTGTCGATGCCCCCGGTGCTGCCGCGGCTGCCGGGGTTATCTGATGCTCCCCCACAGGAGGGTAGGTAACCACGGGCCACACATCAATCCACGGCATTTCACTGTCACGCTCGGTTTCCTTGTACTGGTTTTCTTTGTTTTGTGCCCTATTTCCTGTGTCTACCGCTCTGGATTCTACGCGAAAATGACCAAAAAGAGCCCATGAGGAGTTGATAGAAAGGATGTGTCTGCACTTTGAGATATCTCTTTCTGTCTACTACCTACGAGATGAGAAAACTTTGGTGTTGCTAGTGTTAAGGGATAACAGCTTGTTTTCATGATACATATTATCGATGTTGCATCTATCACACCTGGTGTCAGGTACTCCCTGAGGCAGATAGATCCTTTTTTTCCTTGTTCAACACATAGACAATACGAGGACCGTACAACAATCACCATATCCATCTAACCAGGTCACGCCTACCTAGGTAGCCAACATGTGGTACAACACACACGTGGTCGCCAAATGAGCCGGATATCAAGATGGAAATATTGTATTTCATAAAACACAAGCAACTATCCCAACGCCGGTATGACTCCTGCCGAAACAAGTACCATTTTTGGAGAAATTTGCAGTAGACAAGTGTGGAGCGCCGCCTGGAAATTATGCCCTTCTGAACATGACCATCCATCTTCGACAAATGCTTCGCAGGCATATATGCGCCAAAAGGAGATATGGAGACAAGAGAGCAAGATATACAACCGAAAGTCGGCAAAGCCATAGGAACAAGAACTAAATGAAAAGAGGGCTGAGAGAACCATTTAGTCGCTCTCTTCGGCTTCGGCAGCTGCCTTGGATGCCCTCTTCTCCTTCTTCTCCTTCTTCCTGCGCTTGCGCTCGGCCTTCTCTTCGGCGGTCTCGCCCTCATGCTTCGATTTTCGCTTCTTGCCATCCTCAGCATCGGCATCGGCCTCCTTGGATTCCTCTGCCTCGGCGGCGGCAGGCTCGATGGCCTTGACGGGGTTTTCCGTGGCCGCGGCAGCGGCATCGGGAGCGGAGGCTGAGTAGTCTGTGTATTTGGAGGTCCACTTGGCCGGGGTCTCGGCATTGGGGCGGCCGTACTTGTCCAGCTTGCCGTCGGCCTTGAGCTTCTTCTTCTCGCCGGCCACGGGGCCGAGACCCCAGCGCCTCGGGTACAGATCCCGCTCCATAATACAACGCTTTACCTTGGCAACAACGCCGTGATCGCACGACGAGATCTCGACCGTAGACATCTGGGCGATACCAATAGCGATGGCCTCGCCCTTGGTGGTCATCAAAACAACCTCCTCATGGAGCTCGATATCAGTCTCTGTGGGCGGCGTCAGCAACATGATCTTGTGGCAGAAATTCCAAGTGCTCTGGTGGACTTACCATAACGGAGAAGACCCGGCAACATCAGCTTGGCGCCGTAGCAAACGGCGTTGACGGCACTGTCCTTGACGACCAGGCGCTTGTAGGTAGTGAGCAGCGTCTCAAGAGGCTGGATAACCCTCCTCAGGTACGACTCGTCGCGGGCGTTGTCCATCAGCCACTGGGCATCGAGGACGTCGTGCAGGGTGACAAGGTCCTTGGTCTCGTCCATGGCACCACTCCTGACACGACGCAGCTCCTGCATGTGAGCGCCAACACCAAGCAAGAGACCAAGGTGGACGCAGAGGGTACGGATGTAGGTTCCAGCCTCGCAGCTAACCCAGAAGACGCCAAGATGGCGGTCGTTGTCGAACTCGATGAGCTTGCTCTCGTGAACGGTTCGGATACGCAGCTGGCGCTTGACGGCCGAGATCAGGGGCGGGCGCTGGAACAGGGCACCGGTGAGGTGCTCGAGGGCTCGTGCGAACTCGGGCTGGCCGCCGGGAACCTTGTCGTGCATGCGGATAACGCACACATACTCCTTTCCGGCGCCCTGCTGCGACTTGACCAGCCTCGTGGCGCGGTCCACGCATACGATCAGACAGCCCGTGACCTTGGGGTCGAGGGTGCCACTGTGGCCAGTCTTTTCACACCTGTTGCGAAATGAGTGTCAGCAAAAAACCACGTCTCTCGACACCGACATGGCGGGTTGGTGGCAGTACCTCAAAATACGCTTGATCCATGCGACGACTTCGTGACTGGATGGGTTGGAGGGCTTGTCCAGGTTGATGACACCGGAGCTGATGTACGACTTGATGTCGCGGCGCAGCGGCGTGCTGCCGCTGGGGATCGGGGTGAAGTGGCCGGTGCGGACGTGGACTGTTGTAGGACGCGGAGGCGCGGTTAGCGATGTTGGCTACAAACGGGCCGATGCGCCGACACAACAGGGTGCGGCAGGCGAGGGGTTCGAGGGCTCATTCCGTACGCTTGTCATAGTTCTTGAGCAGCAGCGGCCAGTTGCTGGTGTCGAGCGAGGGCGTCACCTGCTCGGGCTTGATGCTGTACTCTTCGTCCACGTCGTCCTGCCTGACGAGAGCCATTTTGCCGGACTTTCAGTTTGCCTATAGCGAGCGGCCTTGGTAGTTCTTTGTTGCAGCTGCGGCCACGGTCTGCGAGGGACAATTGAAGGAAGACGTGATTCCTGTCCAGAGACTCAATTGCACCCCAGTTGTTGAAGGGCGCAGTGGCTTTGCTGTTCGTTTCTGCGGTTCGACCGTTTGTCGCGAAATTTCACGTCAAAAGACGAAGCTCTAAATTTTTTTCTTTCTCTTTGGTCCGCCGCTGAAAAGTGGTGGAGCTGAAGCAAAGCGGTGTCGTTTTGCCCCACTTCGCGCGGAGCTGTGTGCTTCAGCCACAGGTACCCCCGAAAACCTTTCGCCCCTGTGGCGGCGCATTCGCCCTCGGCTGGGTGACCCTTCTGCCTTGGATATGCTTTACATCACGGGACCGCGCACATGACTGCCTCACTTGCTCCACAAGCTTCCAAGCCCACATGGCAGCCCACACCATCAAAAGCCACCCCGTCATCGCTCCCAGGATCCCTGTTCTTGGCATTTTTGCTTCTTCTTCGATAGAGGTCAGCAGCTCGCGCGTCCGGACATTGATCCGGAGATTACGATATGCGCGTCGTCGAGGGCTGCCAATGAAGAGCACGGCTGGCGACCCGGCGGGCAACCCTACAACCGTGGATACCATCGGCCGCTGCCCATCGCAGCGCAGCGTCATCTATTTGTCTTGGTCCTTTTTTCGAGTCTACCGTGTACGCGTCTTCAGCTAAGGCCTACCTTCCCGTAGTCCTACATGGGCCAACTATGGCCGGCTTGGAATGCTTTCGGCTTTTTGTTCTGACTTCTTTGGTGCATGTATAGGCGGTAGGATCGACAGACAGCAACTGAACTGGCAAAATGCACCCTGGTTTATCGCAAACCGCTCGGCTCTAGTGCCGAACGCCTCTGGCCTGATATTCGTGACGACATGCGACCAAAACCCGAGTCCAAAGACGCACACGCACATTAGTCCAAATGTCAAAAAGCGGGATGGACGTGTGAACCAGCCGGACAAGACAAAGGCCCTTGCGCACAAGCCGAATATGGCAGGTGGAGATACCAGGCATGAAAGGGGAAGGATTCCCATTCGCCTCTAGGACTCGCACTATTACCGCTAGGTCGGATCCAGCATGTGTCTGGCCTCAGTCTTATCACCAACAGCCTTGATCCTCTGAGGCTGTCGACGATCCGCGAACGGTTCGGGGCTAGCAGGTTTGTTAGCGCCCCCCCTAGACCTGGTCCACAAGCTGAAGACATGCGACGATGCCACGCTAACAGCAATATTACTTTTGTCAGAGCACTTTTTGCTTTTTTGTTGAGTCCCCTTTCGTGATCTCGTTTATACTCTTGCCTTACTCGGAATTATGTGCTGAAATATTGACAGGGATATGATAGACTTCCTCTCCATTCAAACCACCTGCAAAGACGGCAGAGCCCCGGGCCCCAAAAACCTGCGGGAGACAAGAAATAGACGACTAGGAGCAATTTAAATCCCGATTTGCTCGGGAATCCATGATTCGAGTTTCCTATACGAGGCGGCATTGATCCGCCGCGCATAATACGACGATTGACGAGCTGTAGGTCTCCATCGGCCACCGGCCTCTACACTTGCTGGGTCCAGGGCTGGGGCGGGACATGGAGGGTCGGACAAAGGCCTTGTGGCTCCATCAAACAGACATGTCTTAAAAAGACCCGAGTCCCCCAAGAGAGAGGCTTAAGCGTTCGATCACCAAGTCCCCCACAGGGTGCTTGCGATCGGTATCGAAGCACAACGATCGCCCTGGCCCCACGACTCCGCACTTGTCGAGTCGAGAAGTTGAGTCCACTTTCGGGGCAGGTTGCCGTCGGGCGAGCGTGTCTAGTTCCTAGCGTGGCCGCTTGCGGGCACGGCTCTGTCATCCGAATACCACGCCTCGCTAGCGGCCCTACCATATCTAGCAAGCCACGGAGACCTGGTCTGGTCTAAACAAGCCGGCATCAACGCCATCTGACGACATCCGAGGCGCCAGCCCCATCTGGGATGGAAGTGTGACGGCTAGGGTCCCCGACACGCTCAGCACGAAGGACACAATCACCAACCTCCGAAAAAAATCCGCACACGTAAGTAAAAGGGGCACACTTTGAAGCCAATTTACTCACAACAAATAATAGCCAGCGCCTATTTTTATATACTATCTAATGGGCAGTCATTTTCCCTACGCCCTCTATAATTTTTGAGAGGATCTGAGGCGCGTGTTGCGGTGACGAGCCATTGCAATCAATTGATTTGATTTTGTTTTGTGCGGTTTTTTGCTGGAGGCTGGCGACAATGTCTTCGGCCGAGCGTGTCCCCGCCTTCTTCCAACTTCCTCTGCGTGCTCACCGCGCACATTGCCATGTGAGGATCGGCGGTTACGCAGACAGTCCTGTCCTCTGGTCTGGATTAAGGCTCAAATGGTCGATACAGTACCACGGTTCCTCAACGCACCACCGCAAGGCAACAATACACGAGATTTACCGTCCAGAAACTTGCCATGCACCGCATCACCAGCCACCCGCCAGCCCGGCTGGGGGCTCTCCAGGGAACATGGGGGTCTGGATGATGAACAGGTGGACTCGGGGGTGGGGAGGGGTGTAGGGGTGGGCTGGCCGTTGTACCATGTCTCATGAACTACCCGTCAAAGTCGCCTAGGCAATCTTCGCCGAGGCAATCTTCGCCCGTGTACAAGGCCGATGTTTCGCGCCAACGAGCCGGCCGGCCACAGAAACCACTGGCGAGCCACATCTGCCCATGGCTGACCTTTCCGGGTCTCGGCTGCCCCTGTCCCTGACATGGTCACACCCGGGGCAGCAGTAGCCTCCACATAGGTCTAGGCGAGGTGGTCACCCGGTGCCTGGATTCGGGTTCGACATATATATCCGTGGTGCCCTTACTTTTCCCTCCGGCGCCCAGGTCTTGGCCACACGCTATTCTCAAGATTTGGCACTGGAAGGTTGGCAGCAGTGGCTTAACGCCTCGTTCCGATCCAGTCACTGCAGCATACCTAAATTCCTTTACCCATAACACACGCGCATACTGCTATACGCCGCTGCCGCCATCCGATCAAGGTCGAAGGCTCGAGCCTTGGGACGGGAAACGGCCGAGGGGTATAAGGATCGACGAAAGCGAAAAATGGTGTGCCTGGGAGGGGGCGCAGAAATGAGCTCGATATCTCTCCCCAGATCCATGAGTGATCTTGGCGGCGATGATGCCGCAGACATTCCCGACATCCCAATGCACAGAGGGCAGAGGAACGGCGCAACCGTGTTCCCAGACACGGTCTCGACGTTGACCTCGGTTCTTCCGGGGATAAGGAGCTCCAAGCCTGGAGGCGGGCCAATTAGCCCCAAAGGGATTGCATACATGCAAAGGTTGGTGTCTAGGATCTGCGCCTAGTGGACCGCCACGCAGCCTCGGATGCAAGGGGACCTTGTACCCGGCTTCGAGGCGCCGAGTAGAAGGGGATAGGCAGGGGCTGACCAAGAAAAAACAATGTCAACCTTTATAGATCAACGACCCCAGGGCCGGCCCCAGGACCGCTTGGTAGAATGGTGTCGCCAGAACCCTACGACGATTCAATCATGGACACCGGAACGCCCTACGCCTCGACATACCAACGCAGCCTGCTGTCTGCCCGGTCAAAGGGCGTGTCCATTGCCTCAACCTACCTAACCAGCGCCACCTCGCTCGCGGCGCTGCAGACCAAGGCGGCCGACGACGACGAAGCGCTCGAGCCGCTGGCCGAGGAGGAGATCGAGCCGGGCAGCTTCGACCTCGTGGCGCCGGCGCTGGGCGAGGCGGGCTTATACTCGCTCGAGCGCCGGTCCGAGCTGCTCTTCTCCAAGGAGCACCTGCGCAAGATCTTTGACGACTCGATCCTGCTGCAGCGCTTCACCACTTTCCTGGCGGCCGCGCGCCCGGCGTCGCTGCCGCTGCTCATCTACTACCTCGACGCGCTCAAGGCGATGCGCGCGCTGGCCTACGCAAACGCCGTCGTCGAGGCCCTCGGGCCGCTCGACGGGCACGACTTCTCAAAGGAGCAGGTCGCCGCCACGGCTAACCAGTCGCTGGCGACGCGCGCCGAGGCCGCCTTCGAGGCGCTGGCGAGGGACGACATGCCCGCTTACATCACGCACGTGTGGATCCAGACCGTCAGCGTGTCCATCAAGAAGCGCATCACCGGCACGCTGCCGCCGCACCTGCGCGAGATGTCCGAGGGCCTGGCCGAGGTGTTCTGCCTGACGGACCCATCCAGGCACGACAACCCCATCGTGTTTGCGTCCGAGGGTAAGAGATGCTGCCCACCGATCAGGGAAGGTCTTTGGAAGAATGAGGACGGCGGACTAACATGCATTCCAGAATTTCACCGCACAACACAGTACGGTATGAGCTACGTGCTTGGTAGGAACTGTAGGTTTCTTCAAGGGCCAAAGACGAACCCTAACTCAGTCAAGCGGCTGGCCGAGAAGATACATGCCGGAAAAGAGTGCTTCGAGACGTTTTTGAACTACAGGAGAGACGGTTCACCGTTCATGTAAGTGTCATGTTGTCGTTTGTCAGCGGCAAGGATGACGACGTCCTAACACACTGAGCAGGAACCTTCTCATGGTGGCTCCCTTGTACGATAGCCGAGGCGCCGTGCGATACTTCATCGGCGCGCAGGTCGACGTGTCGGGCCTCGCCAAGGACTGCGTTGGTCTCGAGTCGCTCCGGCGGCTCGTCGACGAGGACGAGGGCCTGGCCATGCCCAACGAGGAGCGCAACGCATCCGCAGCAGCAGTGGTCGCCGCGGCGGTTGCGAACGGCAACAACACCAACGGCGAGGCCACCGATGGCCAGACGGAGCGCACGGGGTCGCAGGGCTCCGGCGGGTCCGACAGGAAGACGGAGATCCGCGAGCTGTGCGAGATGTTCAACCTCCAGGAGGTCGAGACGGTGCGACGGCACGGCGGCAGCATGCACCGGCTGCAGGCCGAGGAGCTGGTGCAGGCGCCCGAGGACCTGCCGCCGCAGCAGAATTGGGGCAAGCAGCGCGTGCTGATCCAAGACGAGGCCTCGTCCGTCGGCAGCGCCGAGCGCGACGACGAGCCCCTCTCTCCCACCGGCGCCGGTGGCGGGCACGAGCACGTCGCCTCTGCCGCCTCGGCTATCCCGCACGCGGCGGGCGGCGATGGCGACGACAGCAGCGGCTCGGGCTGCGCGCCGCACCTCAGCGGGCGGCTGACGGGCGTGTACGAGCACTACCTCCTGGTGCGGCCGGCGCCGTCGCTCAAGATCCTCTTCGCCTCCCCTTCGCTGCGCGTCCCCGGGATCCTGCAGTCGCACTTCATGTCCAAGATCGGCGGCTCCGCCCGCGTGCGCGACGAGCTGACGGCCGCGCTGTCCGACGGCCACGGCGTCACGGCAAAGGTTCGCTGGGTGTCTTCGGTCCGCAACCCGGGCCCCGGCGACGGCCGCCACCGCTGGATCCACTGCACGCCGCTGCTGGGCGGCAACGGCGCCATCGGCGTGTGGATGGTCGTCATCACCGACGACGACGGCGACGGCGTCGGGGGTGGCGGTGGCGGTCCGCCCAGGAGGCTGGCGCGCGACGCCCCGCCCGTCGACCCGGCGCTGGGCAGCCGCGCCGCGCAGGTCGCGAGCCGCCAGTC
>NW_008804553.1:406850-453329 GCF_000145635.1 Gaeumannomyces tritici R3-111a-1
CGCCGCGCAGGTCGCGAGCCGCCAGTCGCATCGTGGAGGAGCGGCGGCGGCGGCGGCGGCGGCGGCACACGCGCGCAAGGCCGCGCTGACGGGGTCCCTGGCCGACGTGCTGATGGCCGGCCCGCCGCCGCCGGGAGTCCCAGCAAAGAGCAGGGCGCGCGGCGACGGCGAGTCGGCCATCAGCAGGCGGAGCGGCGTGTCGTCGCAGAGGTCCGACCCGGCGAGGCCGTTCCACACCGCCGCCACGACGAGGTCGAGCTCGCCCTACACGCTCCGTATCGGGGACCACTGATGCTAGCGGGGTGCTCGTTGAACCTTCTTTGACCGCCGGGTCTTTTTTTTTACAAGATATTTTTGTAATTTCTGTGCGGATACCATGCCATGAACGGTGAACAAGGGGACTTGGAGGGTTTTCGATCCGGCCTGTCGGCTTTTCTTTACACCCTGGTCCCCGGCCGTTTGCTTTCTTGTCTTTCCTTCATCCTTATTCTTGGGTGGAAATGGCGTTGGCTTTGGGAAGCGTCGTGGTGGCGGTGGTTAGAGTCTGTGATGATAAACAAATTTCACCCCTACAGTAATGAAAATAGCTCGATTTGTGCCTAGGTCTCCTTCGGGCTGCCCAAGAGGAGTCCTCGCCCCAATTGTTTGGCCGTGAAGCGTCCCTGATGGGTCAGTGTCTTCCGATGTCCTTTGTATTCTTAGTCAACAGCCACGACGGCGGGTATTTGTGGGAGAATACTACAAGAGGAAAGCCTGATCGGACAGTGAGCGAGGTGTTCTGTTCAAAGTCGCCGCGCCTCGTGGCCCCTTGCGACATCACGGTCTAAGCGCCACTGCCGTTTCAAGCATTCGCGGGCCGATCAATCCCAGTGTGCCATCGTTGGGCTAACTGGCGGTGCGTGTAACGACATACAAATACATGGTGGAAGTCACTGCTAAAGAAAATGCTGGCTACTGCACGGCACGGCTGCAGTGGCAGCAGGAGCGTGGCGCCAAACGGCTACATACGGGCGCGGTTGTGGCAAATCTGCTCCTGGAAGGCCAACCCGACTACATGGGTGTACAAGAGAGCCGTGGCCGCAAGCCGAGCTTAATCTACATCGTTCTTCCCTAGCCCAGAGATTGCTTCGTGACACCTTTACTGCGGCGCAAAGCTTTGCTACTGTCCAGCGCCTTGCGGTTGTCCAGCGCCTTGTTGCTGGGCAAAGCTTTGCTGCTGCCCGAATCCAGTTTGCTGCGCGAAGCCCTGGGGTTGCCCGAATCCATGCTGCCCAAATCCCTGTTGATGTTGCTGCGCGAAATTGTGCGGCATCGCTTGCTGGCTCGAAAAGCCCTGTTGCGAGAGCCCCGAGAAGCCCAGGCGGCTGTTCATGAGAGATGGCCCGCCGCCGCCCTGCGCCATGTCAGTTAGCTTCTGCCCAAACGATATCCCGCCGCTTCCCTGGCCCGATGCCTCGGGATGCACCACGGGCTTCATGTGGATCGTCTCGTCGGCCCGGTACTGGTCGAAGCGATAGCCATAGCGCTCGGCCTTGTCGGCATCGGTTTGCGTCTTGATGCTCCAGATGTAGTGGTTGAACTCGTTGGACACCTGGGAGACGCGGTCAAAATGCCAGCGCTCGATGCGGATGCGCCCACCCCCGCCCCCGCCGTCACCCTCGGCTGGGTTGTAGCCAGCCAGCGCCACGGCGCTCTAGAAGGCGTTGCGGATCTGCCGGCCGCTCCACACGGGGCCAATCTTGGAGCCGCGGGCCTTTTGGCGCTCGAAGAAGGTTTCGGCGTAGGCCAGGATGTCTTCCACGTCCACCTCGATCAGGCAGCTCCGCTCGAGCTTTTGCAGGTGAGTGCGCCAAATCTTCTCGGAGTACTTCCACTCCAGCGACGGGTAGTAAAGCGGCAGGTGGATACGCGACTTGAAGGCCTCGTCGAAAACGCCGACACGGTTGGTGGTTAGGAAGAGGATACCCTCGTGGTATTCCAGGACTCGGAGGGTTATGGAGGAGGTGGAAGCGGCCTCGCGGGGCGTGGTGCTTAAAGTGCTAGTCACGAATCCCACAGCCCGGCAGCGAAGTAGCTGGGGCATGGGTCAGGCAGGGACATCTATCTTGAACAGAGCGTTTTAACGGGTGGGCTTGGCGGCGATGTGGCGCGGCTGTTGGGTTAGGATAATCTTCGTCCAACTTCGGGATAGTAAGAGCCTTTTCCCGTTCCGTTAGGTGTCCACCAATGGTCAGCCAATTCATTAGGGCAACTGAAACGGGGAAATGCTATACGTACGCTGTCAGCTCTAAACCACACGAGAGATCAGGACCCACACATCACATAAGAGGCGGCAAAGACGGCCAGGCTATCCCATGGCAAGCAGCAAACAATATGACGGGAGGCAAAATAGGGTTTGGGATGCTCAGGTCAAGTGTCAGCCCGAGCAAGGGAGTTTTTTTTTCTCCCCGTCTACCCCGAGAGCTTCCATGCGTCGCCTTCTCCTAAACGCCAAACTAAACTCACAGAAAAAAAAACCCCCGAGATCCAGCCCTCTTCAGGCGGTTTGACATGGTTCGAGAGAAAAAGCGAAAAAGGCTTTGATATGCTAGGCCAACATGCTGGTAATAGAGTATACAGTGATGATAAGACAGAGGGAAAAGTTGCTTGGGGAACGTAAAAGCTTGGAAGGAAATAAAAGACGATCCTGCCCAGCCTAGGACCAAGGGGTATGGCCCCTGCCCATGAGCTCGCTCTGCTCCCGGTACCAGGCTTCGCCCTCCTCCATTAGCGCACCGGTCTCGCGCATCTCCTGGATGATGCGCTCAGTCTCGGCAAAGTCCGTCCGCTGCTTCTTGACACAGGACGGCGAGCCCGTGTCGCCCCGGAGCTGCTGGTGATTGATGCTGCTGATCGACATGGCGTCGTCTCCGCCACCGTCCGCCGCGGCCAGCCGCTTCCGCTTGTGATGCTGCGGCGGTGGCGTACGGCTCTCGCCGTTGAGAATGGCACTACGGATGCTAGATGCTGACGACACGCGCGGCACGTGCGTACGCCAGCTCAAGCTCCTCGTATGGACATGCGAGGAGTTCTCAACAGGGGGAGAGTGGGCTTCCTCGACCGCACCGCTCTCTCCATTGACGACGGGCGGTAGGCCGTAGTCTCCAAAGCCCGGGAACCGCTTGCCCTCAATCATGGGCTTGGCGATGGACTCATGAAGGTACTGTCCATTGGGCATATGGATCATTCCCATGGCCCTGAGTCTGAAGTGGCTGGTTTTGAGTCCGATGCTTCGGGGACGCTTCAGCCTGTCGGCCTCCTCGTTCGCAGGAGATGCGGTCCGCTTGGCTATTCCAGAGAAGTTTGTACTCCGGTTTCTGGGGGGGAGCGAACGGCCTAGACTTGCAGAGCGAGATGGGGGACTGCGGCTGCTGTCATCCCTTTCGGTACTGCGATAGCGCGATTCCTTGACGCTTGACGAAAATACGGCCATGGCACCGTCTCGGACACGCGAAGCTGATCTAGAGATGGTGTCCTTCCAGTGCCTAAGACGATAGCCCTTGCCTTTCTCCTGAACAGAGCTGACTGACGGGGATCGAGGTCCAAGAAGAGCGTCGGCTACCGAATCGTCATCGCGAATGTCGTCCTCCGATGGGCTCCGTTTTCGGTTGAGCTGTTGATGCTGCAAGGACCAGAGACTCTCTGCAAAGTTACCCGCGTCTGTCTCGAGCTGTTTGGCACGCTTTGTCTCCTCGATCCTCTTCTTTTTAGCGGCGGCTTCCTTGTCTGCTTTTGCTTGGGCCAGCTGAGACTCTCTGAACTTTCTCATGAGGTCCCGGCCTTCTATCGCGCGACGGCCCAGGGCTTTGTTGCGAGCGATTTGACGCCAGCGATAGAAGAACTTGAGGCCGAGATTGTACCTTCTCCACTTCAGAGCGTCCTCCCATGACTTCGCGTCCTCTTCTTTCCGCTTTCTCTCTTCCTCCTCAGCCAGGAACTGCATGTAGGCCTGTCGAACTAGATGCTCAGTGTAGCTGACTGTGAATTCCTCCATCATGCCGTTGTCACCAAGCACGAACCAGTTTGTGAACTGCTTCATCGGGTCCACTTTGGGCGGCGGAGGTGCTATGGGCAACTGAGTAGGCAAGGCAGGGGCTGGGGTATCGAGCTTGGGAAAGTCAATCTGTGGCGGCTGCGGGGCTGGCTTGGCAGCGGGTTGCGGTGTAGGGTCTTCTGCTACAAACCCATTCTTTTGTTTAGCGGCAGCTATCTTGTCCATCAGTGACATGCCCGATGCTGTAGCCGTGGGCTCCTCCTGCTGCTTGTCAACCCCAATACCTGGTCCGAGGATGGTTTGGGAGAGGGACGCCGGAGCTGGCGTAGAGCTGGGGATTATGGACGTAGTTGGCGGCGCAGATTGGGCTGGTTGGAGCGGGGATGGCGAGCTGGCAAAAATGCTGCTTGCAGATCCCGGACCGAGACCCTGTCCTAGAGCTAGGGATGGGGCCGCTGGCGCCGGAGATCCCGCATTGTTCTGCAGAAGCTGCGAGACTGTATTTGGTGGCGTTCCTGAGGGCGCTGATGGCAGCTGTGAAGGCACGGCTGTGGCGAAGGGATTCGTCTTGGGTGCATTGCTTGCTGCAGGACCCGCTAGTCCAACTCCCACAGCAGAGGGAGCGCCAAAGGGGTTTGGCTTAGGTGTAGTGGATGCCGCCCAGCTGCTCGAGGTGGTACTTCCCATAGAAGCACCGAACGGACCCAGAGTTGGAGATTGAGTTGACTTTGACACTACGGTGCCTATAAGCGATGGTTTGATGGAGTTCCCTTGTGATGGTCCTAGGGGTGGGGCCTGGGGAAAGGCTGATGATGCTTGGCCAAATGGGCTCGTGATTGAGGCTGGGGTATTGGCGGAATGGAATGGATTCTTCGGTGGCTTGCTTGGGGGGTTCTTAGCCCGTGTTGTGTCTGGCTTGGCGCTGATAGGTGCAGCTGGTGTCTTCGCCGGGCTTTCAGGGAAGTCATCGACAAACATGCCCTCTGGACTGTTTGGAGCTCTGGCCCCGACCGTGTCCGACGGCACATCCTCCTCAAAAACGTTGTTCCGGATAACCTCTAGAAGCGGTCGGTTGCAACGCTTTCGCTCGACGAATTGCGAGAAGACGGCATCGGTAGATACGCCTGGCAACGGCTGGTTTCTCATGACCAAGACGTGACTGCCGTCATCGGAGAACTTGAGACCTCGCTCCTTCACAAATTCGACTGCCTCCTGCTCTGTGTCAAACCTTAAGAGCTTTTGCAGACTCGCTGGGGTGACGTCCTTGGGGGAGTCCCGGCCTCGCGCGCAGGCCTTTACGAGCTTGCGAAGATGCACCGACCGGATCAGGCTAAAGCTCATCTCGGCCACACAGGCCATGGCGAAGGACACAGAGCGATCTGCCACTATGTCCAAGTAGGCTGTAGCCGCGCCGACAGCCAAGCTTGGGAAGTAGAGGTACTTCTTTTGATTGTGGTTCTTGAGCTTGGCCCTAAGCGGCGTTGTGTGTTCCAGACGCGCCTGGACCAGCGAGATGGCCGTCTGCACCTGGTTAGAGGATCCCCAGTTTCGGGTCATCATCTCTTTCTCGATCTGTAGGATGTCCGAAGCGTCGTTGGCGAAGAAGATGATCCAGTAGGCGACAAACTCGGGCTCGTTCTCGCATTTGATACCCTGCTTGTGTAGATCGCCATACGCAGCCTTGAGCGAGATGAGTGTCTTCTGGAATGCCTCACGCTCCTGCTGCGCCGAGTACTCGACATTCGCGGCGCCCTTCCGCGCAAGGAGATGATGCGAGATGGCGTGGAAGCGCGCGATGGTTTCAAGAACGTGAACCATGCGCAAGCTTTCCTCAGGTAACATCCGACTCTGGAAAGTGAAGTCGCGTCGGATGGCTCGAAGGCGATCCCATAGGAACGCATGGCGATCTCGTAGGTTGTGCTCCCCTTGAAGCACCTGGTCGAGCAGGTAGGCGGTTGTTCGCTCGAGAGCACCGATTGTGCGCACCTCGTTTGGTAGGACAGACGACTCGCCGGCAGATGAGCGGGCGTGGCGCTTGACAAACATGTCCCTAACCGCCCATGGTGTGCCATCTGGGCCCTCCGCTCGTTCCTCGATCAAGGCGAGGTTCTCGGCGAGTCTGGTGACCACTTCGTAAACTGGGCACATGTCCTCGCACGTGCCTCGGAAGTCGACGGCATCCTCGATGCGAATTTGCTTGTCTCTGATATCGATCAGACCACCCCTCTCCAACGACGCCCTCACTTTGTTCTGGTGGCTCTCCAGGTGCTTCTGTCTGAATGCGATGGCCTGCGGGCGCTTCTTGGGGTCGAAGAGATCAGCTGGAATGATGAGGTCCGCTACCCCATCCTTCTTGAGCTGGTTTTTGACTGCCGTCGCATACTCCTCCAGTGTCGCAATTGGAGCTGCCGCGGTGAACCTGGCAATGCTCCCCTGCTTGGACTTTGCGGATGCGGGTCCGACCTGGGCGTCGCTGAGCTTCTGGAAGGGGTTCTGGAGCGACGAGTTCGATACAGGATTGTTGGAGCCTGGGGGCGCATTTGACGGGTTGCCCTTGGTTACCCTTGGCTCACCATTAGCACCCTCTGTGACGAAAGTGCCGCTCTTCGCCAAAGACTCCGTCAAGTTCGGCTTCCTATTCTTCTTGGTGCTACCCCGCCTCATATTGTGGTCCGTTTGGTTATGGCTGTTGAAGGGGTTCGGTGCACTCCCGAAACCTGACCGTGTAGGATTGGAAGATGCTGAAGGCTGTCCAAACGGACTGGGGGTTAATGCGCTGCTGGCCACGTTTGGTTGAGACATAGCATTGCTGAAGTTCGAGTTCTGGGAGAGGGTGCCAAATCCATTCGAGCCGCCGAAGACCATCGTTGTGGGCTGCTGGTTGCCGAAGGGACTTGGCGAGGCCTGGCCGCCAAAGGTAGTGGAAGACTGTGCCCCAAAAGGTGTCGTCGCGGGCTGCTGGCTATCGAAGGGCGCAGAGGGTCCCGATCCAAAAGGTGTTGACGTAGTCTGGGCTCCGAAGGGGGTCGATGTAGTTGTTGTGCCAAAGGAATTCCTAGCGAACGGGTTCGCGGCCGGGTTTGGAGATGGACTCCCTGCGCGATCTTGCGTCAGTATGTCGGCCTTTGGGGGTTTGTTCCGCCGCGCCAAAGTGCCTTTGTTCTCTGCTTTCGGTGTGATTGTGAAGGAGGGCTGATGCGCTGCTGGGCGGCTTGGCGGTCTTTGTTTGTCGTGTCCAGTGCTTGTTGAGCAGCCAGTGGACAAAAGGAAAAAGTTGTCCGCGTTGGAGTCCTCGAGTGGACTATGCCAAGTCGACGCACCGCGACGCGCCGCCAACCTCGCCCCGAGAGCGCGGAAACAGTCCGGGTCCTCGGCGCGCTTGCAGGCTAGGCGCTCGACGTTTTCCCCAGGCTTCGGCCTCAGCGCGATTGAGTCGATAGCGGGTTGATCCGGGGTGGTGCCCGACAGAGTGCGCGCGCAACGATCGACTTTTTGAGGGTGAAGCTCAGAAGTGAAGGGATTTCGAGGGCAAAGCTCGGGCGCGGGTTTTGATGGAGAATTCGGGCGTGGGTTTTGACAGCAGGAAGAGATGCGGAGAGGAATACGCGTCGCTTCTCCTCGTTTCCTGGGGATTTTTTTGCGCTGTCGTGGCAGGGCGACGAGGGCAGAAAACAAAGGCTAGGGCGGGCGGCGGAGCCCAGATCGTGGAGCGTTCATCATCTCCCGGCGACAGGACACCTTAGGGGCACATAGGGGCAGGACACACTTACCCCCAAACCCAGACTGGGCGAATGGACTCGGGCTCTGTCCAGCCATTATGCCCCCCGCGCTACCTCCGCTGAAAGCCATGGACGCGACGGCGGAGGACGACCATTGGAATACTCGAGTTCGGGCGGTGTCGTCGGGGGGATTTTCCGGTATGTTGCGGTCGTTTACGCTGCAGCCGATGCCCCGGCGTTCGTGTCGTCGCTGGGTGTTGGGTCGTGAAGCTGTCGTACGGTTGTCGCAGGGGCTGTTTCTGGTGTCGAGCTTCGATGGTCAGCTCGCGCGCCTTGTCCCGTTGGACTGTTTTCTAAGTGGGTCCTGGCTGCCACTGCACACCGCCTATGTGGAGCCGCTTGCGGGCGAACGACTCAGGGTTGGTCTGTGCGAGAGAGTCATGGTCTGTGCTTACCGTCCACAGTGCTTGTGCTGTCGGCTCCCGTTTGGCTATTGCCACGTGACTGTCTTAATTCAACGACGCTTGTGCCCCTTGGTGCTGCTTCCGTCTACCGGATCCGGAGTTGAGGACATTGAAAGTGATTTCATGTCCGTACTCCTTCCAATTGCGAGCACGTCCATGTGCCGCAGAATGGTGGTTTGAGTCTGGTTATCGATTGCCTGGGTGGTCGCCTCGCTGTTGGCCGTAATCGTCGCTCGTAATCTTGGCGGGATCGTTGTTCTGGCTCTGGCTCACCCAAGACTGGTGTCCAGTTGGGTTGATAACAAACCCTTGATGCTTTTTTTCATAGAAGATGCTGGCCTTGTAGATCTCCTTCTTGACCCTCTGGAGCTTAGTCTGTTCTAGCCCAACCTAGCGCAGCCCCAGCCTGGTCTCGTGGCAAGTTAGGGGGTTGCGCGTGGATATGGCAGTGAAACTTGCGGCTGGTCATCTGCGTTGGTGCGTGATTCGATGGGTGGTGAGCTAGAAAGATGTGTATGAGCTTGTAGGGGCCTCTTACTCTTCCCTCTACTCATCCTTCCGAGCACACCAATGCAAACAACCAACTGCCTCGCCGCTCGTGTTGCCTAGCTTCTGTTTTCAGGTGGACTATCAGCTTCAGTTCGAAACTCTTCTATGTTGATACTGTAACTCGAAACGTGTCTTACCGGTGATACTGCTGGGGACGTCTGGGGGCTTTCCATTGTGTACTCACCACGGCTTTCCTGTCTTGGTCTTGAGGCTTTCGCGGTATGACTTTGGTAGCCCTCTTTACTCACATACTTGCCAACATGATCGAAGCTACCGTCAGGAATCATGCGTAACCTCCGTATGACATAGTTGGCGAACGGGTCGCGCAGCAGGCTCTTGATCTCGCCATGGACCGAAAACCTTCTCTTTGCTCATGTCCTTGGACGTGTGCTGGATAGCGCTAAAGCAACCTTGGAACTGAATCTGGGCCACATCGGCTAGTTTTTCGGCTTCGCTTCTCTAGTCTTGAGGGCGACTTTTCGCAGTTCTATTAAAAGATGCTTATCAGTCAATTTCATCGTCCTTTGAGGCCGGATTATTCTGTTAGTCGAGGCGACGACAGGCTGTTCACATGGCTCCCCTAGGCCGGCCTTTGCAACGGAGCCTTCAGCTGTGGGAGGTATAGGGCTCAGCTAACCTACTACCATGCATTGAAGATGATATCGTTATCAGATTGCAGAGGTCCCTGTGGTCGACGCTCTCTATCAGCCTGGCCTCAAACGAAAGCGTGTTAGCTCTTCGGTTTTGTGGTGGCATTATAAGTGCCCCCGGTGATGGGTAGACCTGGTGCTTTGAAGGCGGCTGGGGAATGGGGAGTTGAGGAGATGGAAGTGAGACGATGGAAGTGTCGCCGACGGTCAACCGCCGCGCACAATAATTGACAAGAGAAGTAGAGGGTGGGCTCGAATGCATTTCGACTGGTCATGCTTGTTCGCAAGGGGGAGACCTACAGGTAGTTAGGCTTGCGATGGGCCTTTGACCATCGAGAGCGGTCCTGATGCTGGAAATGCTTGCTGCGATGGGGCGGAACGTAGCCATACGATGAAAAGCTGTGCGGTGTATGGCCTCGAGTCCATCAGGATAAAGAGATTGAAGTAGTGCTATAATTATTGTAGAGCACCCCGCCATCATTCACTTGATGGCGAGGTGCTCCTCATGGCGATTCTATCGTCTTGCTGGCGATGTTTTTGTTTGTGTTCTTGTTTGTTCTGGGTGAGGATTTTGGTTTTGTGGGGTGGGGGGAGGAAGGGCAAGTAAGTCAACGCAGTAAGGGGGGCCAGGCCAGCGAATTGGGGTATGACTGCGGTGCAAGCTCCAGTTCTGCCTGCAGCTGCCTCCTGCCGGCTGGAGGTGTTGGGGCCTGAGCAAGGACCGTTGAGCACGAGACCCCTTCGGAAGCATCGGGGGCTCCTCCTCCCGGTGCGCCGTCCCCAGAGCAGCTAAGCGTCAGGCCCAATGAACAGGGACATTTTAAGCAAGCAGACTTGCGGGTGGAGGTATCATTGAGGTCAAGAAGTGGGAGGCTCAAGGCCCTCCACCTGATATCAGGTGTGAAGGCCGAGCACTCTCCGGCGGTGAGAGCTGGCTACCTCCCGAAATGGAGCAGCACTAGGCACCCATGGCAAGCTAGCAATAATATGGAGGGCAGAAAAAGATACACTCTGCCACGACTTCCAGCTCGAATTGCTCGATACCATACAACGCAAAAACTTTCGCTTCTATCTGGCTTCATTAGCTTGGACCTCCATCACTCAAAGCTCTCTTGTTACATACGCGCATATTCCCTCTAATTCGTTTGGTCCACAGTTACTTCTTCGTCGTCTTTATGATTTGCTGAGCCCAAGGTGATCGGTACGAAGCAGCTTGCATCATCCGCCAAGGTCTGGTCTCTGACGCAATAGACATCAGCGTACCCAATCTACTAACGCCCTTAGAGCACATGGAAGCCAGGAAGATCATTCTGAAGCCATTAGGCACAAAGACACAACGCCTAAATACGGATCATCGAGTTCTTCCGCAACACGTTATCCCAGCGCCTCAAGCGTTCCCATGGCCAGCACGTCGAGAACTGATAGAATGCCCAAACACGCCCTTCCACCACGCGCGCACCCCGACATCAACCATCGAGCCCAACCCAACCTCGGCCAAGGAAGAATAAATGTTTGGCTCTTGGTCAAGCCCCATGAGCAGCACGAACACCTTTTTGCCGATCTCGCGCGGCAGGAACGTGTCCGCCTCGGGGGTCTTGAGCAGAACCGGGTCGGCCTTGGCCATAAAGGCCCACAGCGAATCGGCCTGCTTGCCCGCGCCTGTCGGCCGACGCCGCCGCCCTCGCCCGCGCCGCCGACGTTGCGGAAGACGGCCATCGGCGGGCGCTGCTGTTGGAGCTGCCGAGGGGCGGATCGGGTGTGATGCCGAAGAACATGATGTGCCTGTCGACGATGGCCTTAATTCTTCCTCGTCCTCGCCGCTGCCGCCGCCGCCGTCATCGGGTCTCGGCGGCGTGGCCAGCTTGAGCGCCGCCACCAGCAGCTCCGTCGAAATGATCACGGTTGAGAAGGTCTTGATGCCTCTGAGGACGGCCCGGTCTCCCGCTTGGACCTTTTTGGCATCGGCGCCGGCACACCTCACAACCCCTGAGGCTTCATACCGGAAGTACGGCCCGCTTTCGGGGAAGGAAGTGATGTCCATGGCCACGAAGACATCATGAATCCAGTGTCGACTGGTTAGCAGCTGCCTTGTTGCGTGCGACAACCCCCCGGTCCGTTACTAGCCCTAAAATTCAGGCCCGTAGCCCGCACCTCGACCTCGGCCCCTTCTGCGATAGGAGCCGGGCGTGTAGCCCGAGAGTTCCATTGAGTGTCTGCTGCTTGGCAGCGAGTCCGCGGCAGCATGGCCGACGATTGCCAACGAGGCGATGCCCACCTCGGCCAGGCTGTCGACGAGGGCCACCTGCAGAGCAGTACACTGGGGCTGGAAGAGCTCGGCCTCGTTGACGCGGCTGGTCCGCGCGGGCTCGAGCAGGTCCTCCTCGGTGGACCACCAGTAGGGGATATCTCGATTCGCATCAGAGTCTGTGCCCCTACCCCTTGCCGACTCCATGAGGTCTCGCAAGTGCTGGTCTAGGGACGGGTGCCCAACGTGAACGCGCGCACGGGCAGGTGCTCTCTGTGGCAGGGAAGCGTGTTACCCAGATCGGTTCAGTTCAGGCGCTTGCCGCCGCCGTCTTCGGCACGGCTAGCAAAGGCCTGGTAGCGGCCTATCATGTCTTTGAGCGACTGCTGGCTGTTTGCCGAGGACAGCAGGAGATGCGGGGAGGCGGCGGCGGCCAGCGCGTCTTTTTCATTGTCACCGCCGTCGTCGTCCATACCCGATGCAGGCGCGGCCGTCGCTATTTGCCACCGCGCCGACAACTACGGCCCGCACCGGGTTACCCTCACGCACGTCGTCGGCGAGCTGCTTGATTTATAGCGTCACGATGGCCTCGCTGCGCGCGTAGCCGTTGGCCGCCGCGGAGAGGGTCTTGCACGACCCATCGGTGCTGAGCCCGCCCTGCTTCAACGTGGCCGTCGTCAGGGCCGGGGCCAGGATGATGCTGGTCCCGCCCACGATGGCTGACTAGTAGTAGCCCTTGGCGACGGTGGCACAAACCTCGTTCAGGCCCACGAGGCTGGATGAACATGTGGTGCGGATGATGGCGCTGGACGAGGGTTAGCTTTCGAGGGCCAGCCAGCGAAGAAAATAACTGTCAAGAAAGAGTGGAATCAGAAAAGACACTAACATGGATCCCTTCAGGTCCAGTTCTTACGGCAGCAGATTGGAAAATGTAAAGTGGTGGATTGTGCTGACCCGGTACATGCCATACTTTCTCTCGCCCTTGTTGTGCAGGTCGTACCAGTCGTTGCTGAAGCTGCCGACATAGGCGCCGACCTTGGTGCCGCGCCAGCCGACCTCGCCGGCGTCGCCCAGGCACTCGCGCGCCACCTCGAGCAGCTGCTTGGCCTGCGGCTCCAGCTGCTCGATCTCGCTCTTGGGCATGGGGTAGAAGGACGTGCCGAGCGCGCCGGGGCCGACGGCCGGGTCCAGGAAGTACCCGTGCTTCGCCACCGCCGTCTCGGGCTTGCGGCGGCTCTTGCTTCTGCCCAGGTCCTGGTAGTGGCCCGCCAGGCTGAAGTGCCGCTCGGGCATTTCCAACAGCGCGCCCCCTTGGCCAGCAGGAAGTTCCACAGCTCCGAGGGGAAGCGGCAGACCATGCCGCAGATGGCTACCGGTGTAAACGGGCTGGCCGCAGCGGCGGACTAGACGGACGCCGTCGGCAGCGAGGCCGCTGTGACCAGCGTCATGGCTCCGCTGAGAGTAAAAGACTTGAGGAGAGTTGCATTGGAGCTACCAGTAGAGGTCGCCGTGGCTGAGCCGTTCCCGGCAGCTAGGGACTCGCAGCCGTAGGCAGCTGGCTGATATGCTGTATCTGCGGCCTCGGTTGATGAGGTGGTAATAAAAGCAAGTGTTGTGTGAGTTGCAGCCAAGCCAAACCTCACGTGTGCGCACGACAGCTACGGGTATCATTTCAACGGTGTAATGGAGGTCGCGGCATGCATTTTTATCTTCTATTTCGTCTCTTGCTTCTCTGGATGGGCCCAGTCGGCCTCTACGGTTACCATCTTGATCGGTGAGTGTCAGCACCTGATACAGCCCTTTCCAACTCCTCGAGAATCCTCCAACACTTGGGCTATCTCGACGGCTGCTCTAATATGCATACAAACGACCTCGGAGCTCGCTGGCACCGGGTTCATAGATGTGCCACGCTCGCTTCGAGAATTTAGCCGACGTGGGTGAGGAGGAAGAGTACATAGTCGTCTTGCTCGGCGCACTGTAGAGGAAAATGCTGAAAATGGAAGCTGTCTGGTGATGGCGAAATATCCTCGGCCACCACCAATCCGCATGCTGACGGAAACCCAGTGGCTGCAGCTGTACCACCCAATAGTGTGACGCCGTTTCACCAACTAGGAAACAAGATGGACTACTTGCAGTCTCAGGGAGCTGGAGTCCTATAAGTGGACTACCCAACCACCAAAAACAGTGACAACATAGACAGGGCGATGCGTAGAAAGTTCAAGAGGGTAGGTGTGCAAGAGGGATACGGAGAACTTGAGGACTTGACAAAGAACCTTTTCACATGTTTATCTAGGAAGTTATCTTGCAGATGCATCCCCATGGCTGCCACATATAAGCCAAGGTGGGCATATCGACGCGGTGTTTATAACTAGTCAGCCCATTCGGCCTTGCGCATTTCCTCGATGGGACGAAGCAGCAACAAAATGTGACGAAATAGTAGGTCCGGCCGCAAAAGGACATGTCGTTCAGTCAAGCTATTCGCCGTTCCTTGGCACTACTGTGGGACCAAGCTGAAATATCTCGCACTGTGTTCCGAGTCTACCAACACCACACCGAGTACCTGGCTGAGTGCCCGTACAAAAGCGAACGGATTGGCGCGACAATAAAGTGGCTGACGCGGGTGGCCTCCCAGGTAATATCGCCGGCGTGATGAGGTCGAGAATGGCAGGACGCCTCGCCTTGAGCGGGCCGGTGGTTGCTGCTAGTGGGTGCCCTCCTCGGGGAAGCTGATACGCCACCCGCGCGCAGTCGCGGGATACTCGTAGCGCCCAATGCGGGACATCGTGATTGGTTTGCCACCCGAGTCCGCGCTTTGCTGTTGAACACATTAGCGGGCTCCGCCAAGTCTGGAACCGCACGAGCGTTGGTGCTGCACGCCCCCTGCCTAGGAGCCATCGAGGTCTTGCTGTGTGACCAGCCCAGCACGCCGTTGGTCTCTGCTCCCTGCAAGGAAGGGATAGTGTCGACCCCCGCTAATCCGTTTGCACTTGACATTGCCACTTGATCTCCTGCCGCCGCGCTGTTGTCTGACAACGCCCTTCTCGTGACTCCTGTTGTCCTCCACCGTCCTCACCGCTGTCCCCCTACGCTCGCTACCTGTTGTGTGTTACCAATTGCCTTGGGAATGGCTGAGCCAGCCGTCACCAAGTCCCAACCTACGTATGATGTCCGAGAAAAGGAAAAATACACGGCAGGCCACCACCCGCCCGCGACCGTCCTTGTATCAATAGCCGACTTGCCACCGACCGAGGCTAGCGACGGGGAGGTGCTCCCCATGTCCAAGGGGATGAACCACTGCCCCCAGGCAGCAGCAATACTCTTGTGGGCGAGCTTTTCGAGCCCTCCAGCTCCCAGAAGAAGAAGCCACTGTCGTTTTACATGACATTCTTGGCACTCACCATCTGCGTGCTGCTCGTCTCGCTCGACTCCACCGCGCTGTCGGTGGCGGTGCCGGTATGCTGTCTGCTCCTTTCTTGTCCACCGCCCAGTCCAACGACTCTCCTGCTAATGCCAACTTTTACGTCCCATCCGCAGGTGATAGCCCGCGAGCTGCACGGCACCACCCTCGAGGCCTTCTAGGCGAGCCTCTGCTTCCTGCTCGCTTTCGTGGCCGTGATGCCCATCACAACCTCGCTGTCAAACGTTTTGGGCCGCAAAATCCCACTCTACGTCTCCTTCTTCGTCTTCATGGCCGGGTCCGTCGCCTTCGCCCTGGCCGGTGACATGCCCACCCTGATCGTCGGCCGCACCCTCCAGGGCCTGGGCGGCGGCGGGCTCGACGTGCTGAGCGAGGCCGTCCTGGCCGACATCACCAGCCTCAAGGAGCGCGCGCTGTACTTTGGCCTCTTCTCCATCCCCATGGCCGGCGGCGCCATCTGCGGCCCCATCGTCGGCGGCGCCCTGGCCGAGTACGCGAGCTGGCGCTAGATCGGCTGGATCAACCTCCCCATCGGCTTTGTTGGGCTTGTGCTGTTCTTCTTTTTCTTTCGGCTAAAGACGCTGGAAACGGGGCTCGGCGAGAAGCTAGCCAGCCTTGACTAGGCTAGCATGGCGCTCTTCGTGGCCGGCAGCACCCTCTTCTCGCTGCCGCTGTCCTGGGCCGGCGCTCTCTACCCTTGGTCGTCGTACCAGACGCTGGTACCCCTAATACTAGGACTGCTGACCCTAGTCGCCTTCGGCTTCTACGAGGCCCGCCCGACGCACGCGCTCTTCCCGTACCGCATCTTCAAGAACCGCACCGCAGTTGCGACACTGGCGGGCGCCTTTTTGCACGGCGCCGTCGTCAACGGTGGCTTGCTTTGCCTCATCCTCTCCTTCCAGGTCATTTTCGCCGACGTTCGCGAAACAGTTGTCTTCATCCCCCACCTCCGTCTTCTTCATAGCTCCCTCCCGACTTATACTGAAGTGATCGAGGCTTACAGGGTCTCTTTTATGGCCGTCTTCCTCACGCTTACCGGGATAGGGGCTATAGGCTTCCTTGCATTCTTATTCATCGAAGAATTAAGTTTGGAAAATGAGGATATTGGCAGGCAGGGACTTCAAACATAGGTAATTAGTAACTACGAGACTCGCCCGGCAGATAGATAAAAAAAATAGACGACCAGTTAGAAAGCGAGCAACAAGTAGCACTGTGCGAATGGGGTTGCCAAATGCCGTTTCGTTCCCAGGGCCTGCTCTCTGGTTAATACTTCTTCTCCTTACGTGCGGGAAAAAAATTAAAGCAGGTTTGCTAGATGTCAATTAGTATGAGTGCCCTTCCCGAAGGTACTGAGATCTACCAAGATGATCCCATTCCCAGCAGATATAGGACTATGTCCAGTTAGAAGGGCTGCATAGGCCCATCTATACAGACATAGCTATCCACAGCCTCTGTCACGGCCAGAGTCGTGGACGAGACCACAAAAGGGTACTGTCTATTAGCACTACGAACGGAGATTCTACTTGAACGTAAAAGGAAGCAGAGGGGATTCTAGCATCCGTCTGACGCCTTTTAACGATTATTAACTGCGCGGGTCCTGGCGATCTTGGCCTTCATGGTGTGGGTTTGGCTTTGGCCCAGATCGTAAGATCTCCATCATAAGGAAGGGGCACTTACGTGCGGCACGGCGCCTAGGTGCCCCTTAACAAGCGCCTATAGCATAATGCCTACACCACAGGGCCGCTACCCCGGCTACAACTCCTTTCACACCGAGCAGGATCTTCCGTACCCTCAACATCGCCGTAGCTAGGAAAAAGGATTGGCTTCGTAATCACAAGATCTTGAGGTCTATGGCCCACCCAAGTCATCCGACACAAATTTCTTTCGATTTCATCACCGAGTTGAGATCCTCGCCGGCCCAAGACCCCTCCTAATCTCCTCTAGCTCCGCCAGACCACCCTTGTAGTGCTTCTTTCCCCTCTTCCCTCCTCTATTCGGCTGCGCGCCAAGGAAGTCGTCCAGGATGCCGTCGAAATCCGACCGCATCGGTCCCTGCACGCTCGACGCCGTTGACATCCCAGACACAACGGAACCGAGCTCGTCGTCACCAAAGTCTGTGGTGTACTCCTCCTCGATCCGTTCGAACCGGGCATCGAGGAGGGTAAGCCCCTCGGTCCGTACCAGAGATGCCGAGGTCATCGAGTGCCCCGTCTTGTCTGTTAGCGCGCCCTTGCGCTTCTTGCGCCGGCCGCCGCTCGTTGTTGTCGTCCAGAGTGAGGACTGCAGCTCCGACGGCGCCGCGGCTCCCACCCGAGGTGCCGCCGCACCTGGTCTCCTCTCGCTGCCTTGGTCTTTCTTGAATTGCTTGAAATCTTCCATCCATCCCTGCGAGGGTCCCTCGGCTGACTGCTCGCCTGTCCTGACCAGTTGTGGGGCTTCGCCATCACCATCGTTGAGCTCCTTGCCGGGCTTCGCGGTAGCGTCAGACTCCCAGCCCTCTTCGTCGTCGTAAAACTCATCCTCAAATTCGTGTTCGTTCAGCTCCTTCGCATCCTTTGCAAGTGCCTGGAAGATGTCATCATCGCCATCCTCGTCAACGTACGCCTCGTCCTCCAGGGCTTCGAGAACCTCGCGGAGCCTCGGGTCCATATCGGGCTGGAAACCGGCGATGGCGTCCGGGACGTCCTGCTGAGACTGGTAGGTGGCCCTGGGCAGGTCCCTAGTCGGCAGGATATCTGCGTCTAGCAGATCGCTCGAGCGGTGCTGTAGATCCATCTCGCGCAGTGCATCCTCGAGTGACTGCTTCTGCTTGCCCTTTCCTTCCTTCTGACCGAGCTTTGCTTCGACAAAGACGACCTCGCCCTCTCCGCTGCCGAGGTCGCGCATGTGCTGCATGTAGTCATACTCCGTATCGTCGAAATAGATGCCATGATTGGCGGCCTCGCCTTCGTTGTCACGTATGCTCAGGGCATCAGAGCCGAGCTCGGATGCCAGATCATCCAACTTCTTGCCCTTGGCGGATGCATTTGGCAGTTGTGTTGGGTTGAGCACCATGGATGGTGCGGATTCGTCATGGATGAGGGGGTCATTTTGAGGTCGGTGCACCAGCGTAAAGTGCGTCGCCGACTTCTTGTCTCTATACGACGAGTGTTTGCCCCGTGTTAGTACATGCGCGGACATGGGCTGCATATATGGGCGGTGAGGACAAGGCTCTTGACGACGCAAAACTCACATCCACTTGCCCCGCGCCATAACGACGGGGTCTCTGCGAGAAGGGAAGAAAAGTAGCTTTTTGCGGTTGATTGACTTGCGACGTCGAATATTTACAGCAGGGGAACGTGGGTTTAGCAGTACAGGCGGCCTTGAGAATAGCAATTCCGAGAGTAGTCGGTTGTGTGCGCATGCGATTGAAGCCCGCGGGGTCCAAGTGATGAAGAAACGAAAAACAAACGGGGAAGAAATTAAAGTGGGTCCGTCTTTATCATCGTTGTTATCTTCCGTGCGGCGTCCACCTGAATGGCTTAGGGAAGCGCGGGCCCCACAGACGTCAGTGAAACTGCCCCGCGCCGGAAGAGTGTGCATGCGACTGACTTCAAGGAACCGGCGCAGAAGTATTTGGTCGGTTTTTTTTGCCCCTCGACATACAGAATTAATCAGCAGCACGCCCTGTGTTGCTGCTTTTTGTCTCGCTCATACTTTCTGACAGCGCCACTGCTGGTCGTTTTGAACCCTATCGTCGTGGGCAACATCGAGCCCTCAGAATTGTGATACATCTTCAGGGCTCCTAGGCGACAAACCCCGCGCAGGACAGCGCCATCATTCAAAATGGTTCTCGCAAAGTCGAAAACTTCCGTCGGGCTCGGCAATGCCCTGATGAACGACCGGTTTGGCAAGGGCAAAGGCACCGACAGGAGAAAGGGTGCTGCCGTCACGAGAACCAACCATGCTACAGGCGAACAGGTAACCAACCCTGTAGCACCTGCGGCGCTCCGGCGGCCTTGGGGTTTTGTTTGCTGGTGCTAACTCTTTCTCCGACAGTATATCACCAATGACAGGGAGGAGGCGGCGTGGGTCAAGATGCGCTCGGTCACTGAGCAGGGCGCGCTCGATGAATTCCTCTCGACCGCCGAGTTGGCTGGCACCGACTTCACGGCGGAGAAGATGAACAACATCAAGATCGTCCACACCGATCAGAAGAACCCTTATCTCCTTTCGGCTGCCGAGGAGAGGGTGATTCTGGGCAAGCAGAAGGCTCACAGAGCAAGGCTGACGGTGCCGCGCCGGCCCCGGTGGGACTCGTCGACGACCCCGGAGCAGCTCGACGCCATGGAGCGCGAGAGCTTCCTGAACTGGCGCCGCGGGCTTGCTGAGCTTCAAGAAAACAATGACCTGCTCATGACCCCCTTCGAGCGAAATCTCGAGGTGTGGAGGCAGCTTTGGAGGGTCATTGAGAGGTCTGACCTGGTTGTTCAGATTGTGGATGCTCGGAACCCGCTCGTGTTCAGGTCTGAGGATCTAGAGCAGTACGTCAAAGACGTCGACCCCAAGAAGGAGAACTTGCTCCTCATCAACAAAGCCGACATGATGAGCTACAACCAGCGCCGGGAATGGGCCAAGTATCTCAAGGGCGCCAAGATTGCCCACAAATTCTTCTCCGCCCATCTCGCCAAGGAGATGAATGAGGCTCGGGAGGCTGAGGAGGAATCCGAGGAGGAGTCCGAGGAGGAAGAGGTGGCGGAGGGATCGGCTGCTGCTGAGGGCGGCGCGAGTCTTGAGCCCAAAGGCGCTGAGGATGGCGAGGAAAGCGATGACGGAAAGGAGCCGAATCCGGAGGACGACGATCTGGATACCAGGATCATCACAGTTGAGGAGCTAGAGGAAATCTTCCTCAAGCACGCCCCTGAAAACAAAGGTAAGACCCTCCTTTCCCGAAGAGGCATCAGAGCCCCATGTGAGCGCCCACTGACTTTGTCGAAACTAGACCCGAATCACAGGATGCAGATCGGACTGGTTGGATACCCCAACGTCGGAAAGTCATCGACTATCAATGCTCTGATCGGTTCAAAGAAGGTCTCGGTGTCGGCAACTCCAGGCAAGACGAAGCATTTCCAAACAATCCATCTCAGCGAAAAGGTTGTGCTGTGCGACTGCCCGGGTCTGGTCTTCCCCAACTTTGCGACAACCAAAGGAGAGCTGGTATGCAATGGTGTCCTGCCAATCGACCAACTCCGCGAGTTCACCGGCCCAGTAGCCCTGGTTGCCAGGAGGATACCAAAGGCGTTCCTGGAGGCCGTATACGGAATTACTATCCGTACGCGCTCAGAGGAGGAGGGTGGCACAGGCGTACCCACCGCGGAGGAGCTCCTTATTGCCTACGCTCGTGCGCGTGGCTTCACCAAGACTGGTAATGCCCAACCAGACGAGTCGAGGGCAGCGAGGTACGTCCTCAAGGACTATGTCAACGGCAAGCTTCTGTACTGCGAGCCGCCTCCTGGCGAGTTCGACCCGGCCGAGTACAACCGTGAGCTCTATGACCTGGCCCACCTACCGACAAAGCGGAGGCTTGCACTGATGCAAGCACTGGATGCCATGTCTATCTCGGACGACACCATGTCTCTAGCGGGGACGGAGCTTCAGGCGCTGCCTGCGGGACCCAAGACTGCGCGGCTTGACAAGACCTTCTTCGCGGCTGGGCGCAACGGCGGTCACGTCAACATGCCGTTCAGCCACAAGTACACGGAGCAGGGCATGGCTTCGGGGAAGCAGCTGAGCGGGAGGAAGGCCAAAATCATGGCCGCTCTCGAGAACAACATTGACCCGAAAGACGCGCGACTGGCGTCGTCAGGGAAGAAGCACTTCAAAGGTGGGCAGAAGCACAAGGCCAACAGGAGACTTGCTAAGCAAGATGAGGACTAGAGGCGATTGGTTTTGCAGGGAACATGGCGTTAAGGGGTGACAATTACACACATCGGAAAGGCTGGAGGGATTGGTTCGGATGGCAGAAAATCACGGCTGTTGAAGTGGGTCCAGTGGACACTACTACCAGAATGAGACTAGCTTATTTGGATTAAATGGACTCAGAATGACCCAACCCCACGCAGAATCGCAGGACGCGACGCGACGGTAGGCTAGGCGTGTAAAGTGCTGGGCCAACGGCACCTATCTAGGGTCCGCAGAGTGACGAATTCCTGTGCAGCGCTGCACGCTCGACTGTCAAACTTAAACCCACACCCAACAAAATGCCGTCAGCGAAAACAGTAGAAGAGAAGGGAGAATCGTCGACGGCAGCGGCCAAAAAGGCGCTGACCGCGACCTCCACGAGCACCCCCAGCTACGAGCTCCCATGGTAGGCCCAGGCTCTGGCTCCGCGCCGAGGAAACGACGAGGTGGTCTCGATCTTGGGCTGACGGCCTCCCCACGGTCAGGGTGGAGAAGTACAGACCGATATTCCTCGACGACGTGGTCGGCAACACAGAGACGATCGAGCGGCTAAAAATCATCGCAAAAGATGGCAACATGCCGCACGTCATCATCTCGGGCATGCCCGGCATCGGGAAGACCACGAGCGTGCTCTGCCTGGCGCGGCAGCTGCTGGGCGACTCCTACAAGGAGGCCGTTCTGGAGCTGAATGCCAGTGACGAGAGAGGTGAGGCCCCTCCTCGGCGTTGCTTCCCCCGGCCGCCGCGAAGGCGATGTCTACCAAGCAGAGGAGAAACGAAACACACAGGAGACTAACGAGCGTGGATCATCTTCTACACAACAGGAATCGACGTGGTCCGCAACCGAATCAAGGGCTTCGCTCAAAAGAAGGTGACGCTCCCGGCGGGGCGGCACAAGCTCGTGATCCTGGACGAGGCGGACAGCATGACGTCGGGGGCGCAGCAGGCGCTGCGGCGGACCATGGAGATCTACTCCAACACGACGCGGTTCGCCTTTGCGTGCAACCAGTCCAACAAGATCATCGAGCCGCTGCAGTCCCGGTGCGCCATCCTGCGGTACGCGCGCCTCACGGACGCGCAGGTGGTCCGGCGGCTCCTCCAGATCATCGAGGCCGAGGGGGTGCGGCACAGCGAGGACGGGCTGGCGGCGCTCGTCTTCAGCGCCGAGGGCGACATGCGGCAGGCCATCAACAACCTGCAGTCGACGCACGCCGGCTTCGGCTTCGTGTCGGGCGACAACGTCTTCCGCGTCGTCGACTCGCCCCACCCCATCAAGGTGCAGGCCATGCTCAAGGCCTGCCACGAGGGCAACGTGGGCAGCGCGCTCGACGGCCTGCGCGAGCTCTGGGACCTCGGCTACTCGAGCCACGACATCATCAGCACCATGTTCAAGGTCATAAAGACCATCCCGACGCTAAGCGAGCACGCAAAGCTCGAGTTCATCAAGGAGATCGGGTTCGCGCACATGAAGATCCTCGAGGGCGTCCAGACGCTGCTGCAGCTGAGCGGCTGCGTCGTCAGGCTGTGCAAGTTGAACATGGACCCCAAGAAGTTTGAGAGGCCCTCGGCCAAGAAATAAAGCCGCTGATTTTTGCTTCCCTATGCTGTTAAACTGCCCGTACATGTTTTTCCCTGGCGCGCTTACCCCGACAGGACGATTCTCGACTTGATTCTTTTTCTTTTTTTTCGTAAGCGTGGCCCGGCGTTGATGGATGGGGGGAATAGACAATGTTTTTAGTCTGCGGCGCCCAACCCTTGTTCAATCAATCACATGAACACGCGCAACGCCGTCCACAGTTCTGCGATCGGGTAGTTGGCAAAACGCCATACTCGCACGCCCCAGACCCAGCCCATATTCCTCACGAGAGTTTGCCAAATTGCGGCAGTTGTGATCGCTCAATGTCGGTACAAATCCCCCATAGCCACCTCATCTCTTCGGCTGAGCCGGCCGTCCCTCGTCCCGCGGCTCCAGCGGCCTCCCACCCTCGAGCTCCTGCAGCTCCCGCTCGTACACGGCGCGGGCCATCTGGCTGCGCATCGCCTTCCTGCGCAGGCGCATATTGGCCTCGTAGACGCGGAGCTGGCTGTCCGCCTCGATCATGCCGCCGAACACCATGCCCGACATTTGGATGTAACTGGGGGACGGGGGTAGGTGGTGGTGGCCAGTCAGTCAGTTTGTTTTGATTCACACCAAAGAAAGAAAGAAGAAGAAAAAACATGTCGGGGGATGGCGTACGTCTTGAACTGGATCGTCAGCCCCCGGTATATCGGCGACATAAAGTAGCCGACGGCGCCCAGGACGGCGAAGCCGACGCCCCACCGCGCCGCGCCGTAGGCCGCCCCCCGCGCCGCCGCCTGCCCAGCCCCGACGGCCTCCTCTCCCTTCAGGGCGTCGTTGCTGTGCATCGTGGTCTCAGTGAATTGGGGGGCCCAGTGGGGAGAGGGGAGGAGGGGAAGACTCGCTCTGAAGGGGTGCGATGCTGCTTTCGGAATTATGAAATGGTTCTTCGTTGCGCCCGGTTTTCGCATCGGGATTTGCTCGCCTGTATGTTCTCCGCTTTGCGGCTCGCGATTTTGGACTCAATCAATCGTATGACCTCATGGGGCGCCAGACCCAAGTGCAAATTTCAGCAGAACGCCGATTTCGAGATCCAACTCTTTCCACATCAAATTACGGACATGCTATCATCCGACTCGTTTTCATTTTGCGCTTTCTATTAATACCACTGGCTTTGGACTAGCGATTGCTAGCACGATTTCCGATCCCTTTACTTTCACCTGTTCTTCGCCCATCTTGCCTTTAGAGTTGCGGCAAACACGCATCACGGCACGGAGTCCCGCCTGCCATTGATCTCTGCAGGGTAGAACGCTCGAAACCAGCAGTCTGGTTATGCAGGCAGGCCTTTGGGAGGAAAAGGAGAAAAGAAAAAGACATATAGCAGGTAGACTCATTCCTCTCGCCCGAAAAGTCTAGACACTAGGTGTAATATTTTGCGAATCCGGTGAGCCTGCGCGAAGTCAATCGGATCAAGGTCCTCAAAGGACTCAGGAGCAGTACTATAGGATCCGCTGCTGCTTGTAGAGCCTGAAGGTGATGTCGGGGTGCATATGCAGTCTTCGCACTCGCTGTCGCTTTGGCCTGCCAGTATCTCGGCCAGTTTCCTAACCGGCGCCGACGACTGCCACGGCCGCACAGGCCGAGGTGACACGATCCCCGGCCTGCCCAACCGTGCGACGGGCAGGTAGGTGTGTGAGCAGCCGTCGGCGGTGCCGTACCATGCCTCGTCCCGCCCACAGGCCCCCGCGCGAGAGCCGCGGCGGCCGTGGAAGCGACCCGGGAGGCGGGGGCGGTGCCACAGCCCGCGCTGGTTCGCCTAGACGCTCAGCGTGCCCTTGGTGCTGGGCACCTCGCCCTCCTTGCCGGCCACGCGCGCCGTGGCGCTGCGTACGGCGACGGCGAGGGCCTTGAAGGCGCTCTCGGCGCGGTGGTGGTCGTTGTCCCCGCGCAGGCAGTCGACGTGCAGCGTGATGCGCGCGGCCGTCGCGAAGCTCTGCATGCAGTGAGGGATCATCTCGCACGACAGGTCGCCGATCCGCTCGCGCCGCAGGCCCAGGTCCACGACGGCGAAGGGCCGGTTCGAGATGTCGACCACGGCCCGCGACAGGGCCTCATCGAGCGGCGCATATGCGAAGCCGAAGCGTGCGATGCCTGACGCGCTGCCGAGGGCAGACTTGAAGGCATCGCCGAGGGCTATGCACACATCTTCGGCGGTATGGTGGTCGTCGACTTTGTGAGCAGGGTGATAAGTCAGTCAAGTGAAAGGTTTTACACTACCCATCAGCGGATGAGGGCTGGTGGGGGTGGTGACGTACTGTGCAGATCACCCTTGCAGTGCAGAAGCAAACTCCAGCCCGCGTGCTTCGACAGGGCGTGGAGCATATGATCGAGGAAGCCGATTCCCGTGTGTATACTGATCCTCTGCGACTTGCTCGCCTGTGAAGCATGTCCCTCTGCATCTTGCTTCAGCAAGTCGGGGTGCGTTTCCGGAGGGAGCTCGCCGCCATCAAGATTTAGAGCAAGTTTGACCTTTGTCTCGTTGGTATCTCGAGCTAATGCTGCCCATCTTTGAGTTGTCGCCATTTTATGATTGCTTCGTCGAGACCTTGGCAAGTAAGATTATAAAAGAAGTAGAGCAGTTTTTGAGATGGCGATATCCCGGGGGGAAATAAATATTCGATCGTAAAAAATGACTGGCTTGATCTACTGTGAAAGAGAGGATGCAAAGGCTGGAGGCTCGATGTTGAGATTTACCTCTGGTTCGTCCGGTATCGCAGCGAGCATTCGGGAGGGGTCAAACGCGATGACTGCGTACCTGAAAGGAGCTCCGCACAGCAGCCACAACCCCTGTGTTTTACTGAACCACACCCCGCTCCATAGGCGTGGCATGGGAAGCAAGGGTGTGTTATCAGTAACCTCTTATCGCGGCGCGCGGAGAAAAAAAAAATCGCAATTGATTCGCGACAACGCCCGACAGATGGAAGCTGTCTTGCAAGTTGCGATCCAGCAACCATCGCCATAGGTTCTTGCGCCAAACCGTAAAAAGAACCAACAGCCGGCCCGAAACCCACGACCTCCGCCACGATGGGTATCACGCGCACGAAAACGGTGAAGAACAAGATCTCTTCCAGGAAGGGCGGCTCCAGCGGGGGCAAATCAAAATCCGATGGGGACAACTTCGTCAAGTCCAAGTCCAAGAAGCCCAGCGGCGGCAAGGCGCCGTCGCAGCAGGTCAAGGGCCGACCGTCGATCGCGGATTTGATGAAGAAGAAGAAGAAGCGCGTCTACACCGAGAAGGAGCTGGGCATACCAAAGCTCAACATGATCACCCCGGTCGGCGTCGAGAAGCCCAAGGGGAAGAAGAAGGGAAAGGTTTTCGTCGACGACCCTGTATGTGTTCCATCGAGCTTTTCTATGGACTGGGTGCCCGGTCGGACCTTGGACACCGCGCCCTCCCTCATCCCCGCAACGACTGCGCTAACGTCTCGCCACAGGAGAGCATCAACACGATCCTCGCGATGGTCCAGGCCGAGAAGGAAGGCCAGATAGAGTCCAAGATCATGAAGGCGCGCCAGATGGAGGAGATCAGAGAGGCGAGGAGGGCTGAGGCGGAAAAGAAGGAGGAGGAGAGGAAAGCCAAGCTCGACGCGACCAAGGAGTCCCTACGGAAGAAGCGGAGTAGGAGCAAGGCTGAAAAGGACGACAAGGATATCAGCGATATCGCCGTCTCTGGCTCAAAAGCGACCAAGAGTGCAGCAAAGAAGAAGAGGGTATCATTTGCCTGATCCTCTCATGGCTTTTTCGCATCTTTTTCTTGATTTTTCTTCTTACTGGGCACATCATTGCGAGGCGTTACTTTTTGGTTGGGCTATTGTTTCATCGCACTATAGGCGTGTGGAAAAAAGCAGCGAGAAATCGCTCGTAAAAATCACGGCTCTATGCCGACAAGGCCTGTTCATCTGGTCTTGGAGAAACGTTATATTTCGGACTCAGTATACCTACCCTACAACATTTGTAACATGTGGCAGCGTCGGACGAGGAGGCAAAATGTTGCATCGCTTGAGGAAAGATGCTCCAAGTCATGTTCTATGTTCACCGATTTACGTCTATCTATCCCATGATCTGTACAAACTGCGTATGCATGTCGCGTCGCGGAATCACCAAAGAAATCAAGGTCTCTAGTCCTCTGCCTCTAGATGCTTGACTATCATTCGCCGCCTGAGGGGGTCAAAGCCTTGGGTGCCACGGGGCTTGGGTTCAATGGTGTTGTTTGACACTGATCGGCTAAAGTTCAAATCGATGTTCGACGCCATGGTCCTGAGGAACTTCTCGATCTATTTAAAGTCAGCATGGTTGGCAAAATGTCTACTATGGGCTTCGTCAAAGGGCATACCGGTCGCTTGTGCCATCGGCCGCCGCCAAGCTCAAACCAGGACAGATGGCCGCCCAGTGATGTACTGCAATGAACAGTGAATGGGTTCTGTTTGAACTCCTCGTACGGCACCGCCTCGTCGACCGCAATCTGTCTTATAGTCAGTATCAACCGGACGCAAGTCTTCGTGCCCATGCCACATACCGGGTCGTCGGTTGCACTGATGGCCAAGAAGGGTATCCTGATGCCAAGAATAGCATCCGAAGAGGACGAGTCGCGATAATACGCGTCTTCGGTGGGGTATCCCCAGCAAGGGCATCTGTAGAGCTCGTTAAAATCGTGATACCAAGGGAGCGGAAAGGCAGAGTAGGTATTCTTACTGTACTGCACGATCAAACTCGTAGAGATAAGTGGTCTTGGCAATCCTCTCGAAGTCGAGTTTGCTGTGAATCTCGAGAGACTCCTTGTGCTCCGCAACGAGTCTCTTTACGTTGGCTGTAGCGAGCTGTGTGAGCGTGAGAGTTCATAGTCTAGGAATGGCGGGGATGGCAGTAACCTACATCCCATGACTCTCTGGTAGACGTGAAGCCCCAGAGTGGACCTCTTCAGCGCCTTGTTTGAGACTTCCAAGTTGAAGGGACTGCCGACCGCGATGGCCCCGGATAGGAGGCAATTTGCCCCTTCTTCACCAACATACTGCATCCCCGAATCGTTAGTGAAAGGCACCCAGGCATAAAACACGACCGATGTAAGTGACATACGTTGGTGATGATGTTGGCACCGAGGGAGAATCCGAGTCCGAACAGTGGGCGGTTAGGGTACGTCTTACGGCACCACTTGACAAACTGTCTCACATCCCAGGTCGCCCGGGCGTTGAAAAGAACGCCGCTGGTGATGGGGCTCTTGGCGCAGCCCCTGGAGATGACGACGACGACGTCCCAGTCCGACCCTTCGGCGAGCAGAGGTGCTATAGCCTCCCTGAGATAGAGTTCGTACGAACCGCCAGACAGACCGTGCATCACGACGAGCATCGGGCGGGTGTCGTCGGACCCCAGCGCGGCAAAGTCTTTGTCCGAGTAGTGTGCGGTGCGAGGCGGCAGCGTGTCATCAACGTCCTTGTGAGGCGGGACCGCGAAGTCGACGGCGAAGGAGCCAAAGTAACTGTCGTGGTCAGCTTCGAAGACCTTCCTCCTGTAGTAGATTTGAGGGCCCTCGGTCGACATCGCGGTCCACATGGTCTGCAGATGGCCATTGAACAGGAACGGGTTCAGTCTACAGGGCGGCACGCTGTCCATGCACACCTCGACCAGGCTCTTTTTCTCGCCATCCTTGGTGCGGAGAACGAGGGGTGCCGGTGCGTGTGTGAAGCGGATGCTCGCCAGGCCCAACCAGGAGCCTATCATCTTGGCACACCGACGCAGCGACAGTTTGGGGACTGGGAAGCGTGGAGTGGGAGACGCTTTTAGGTTGGCTGCGCACGACTCGACAAGCAAATGATGGGGAAGAGTCAAAGGCAGGAGGGCAGCTGTTGCTGTGCGATGTCGTTTTGATGCGCCGACTAGCGGTGCGCTGCAGATCTGCAGCCCGTTCGTTGTATACCGGATAGATAGTGATGGGGGACCTGCAAAGATTCGCACACCACTGAAAGCGGCGGCATGCGAGGTTTGAATACTAGGTATCCAACCGCCCAGGTATCGGGCCCGTTATTCCTGCGTCTATTTTAGAACATCCCAACCCCGGATATGACTTCCAGAACAGGCTGTCCGTGGATTGCTGCGGGACCGCCCGAGACGTTGGGACGTGGGCGCACGCGGGAGGCGGGCTCTTGGAATCAGGGATGCCTCGGCAGTGTCCCCTGCGCCACTCTGCTGAGTGCCTCGGTTTGGGGTCCACATCAGCTCAACAATGACAACGCCGAGTATCGGGTAGTGGCTTGTCGGATTGTCTGCTGCAAGGCACCTGCATCACGTGTCGATCGCATCCGTCGACCCACACTTCGATAAGATGGATCTGTCACGATTAGGTTCGCGGCTGAGGTAAGCTGAAGTGTGGGCCACCAGATGCCCGCTAGAGCGCCAACTGGGCGAATGGCTGTGGTTCATCTCATCAGAGCCGCATGCTCCTGCCAAACAGACCTCTTAAAAGACATTGATTTCCGTGGATGGATACGCCTCGCCCGACGTGGCTTCCTTCGTTTTCTGCTGCCGCCGCCTTATAAGCAGGGATTTGGCCCCGCCTGGCGTTGTCGACCACTCACGATGCAGCCTTTTGTCTCGCGCCCGGCCTGGTCATGTTAGCAGCCCAGTCGAACGCGGTTTCCGTTTCCCCAACCTGCAGCCACTCGGCGTTTGATGCCATGGCCTACCACCACGGCTCTGGGCCGCAGCCGGGCCCGGGGCAGGCCTACGATGGCCAGTCCTCGCCGATGCCCGTCCCGCGACCCTACGTCGCCCCTCAATTCCAGCACCCCGCCGCCGTCGCACACCAGCCCTATCACGGCGCGTCGCCCTCCGCCTACCTGCCTCCTCAGGGGCCGCCGTACGCGCAGCATCATCAGCAGGCTGCCCCCTCGCTCCCGTCACTTCACACAAACAACCTGCACCACCGCCCGCTGCCCCAGCACCAACAGCAGCAGCAGCAGCAGCAGCAGCAGCAGTATCCACACCCGGCACACGCGCACCAGCAGATCGACCCTTCGCCGCTGACGCCCCTGCCGCCTCCGGTCGGATACGCGACCCCGACGAGCGCCGTCCCCCAGAGCTACGCCGCAACCTTTAGCACGGCTGCATTCGCGCCCCCTCAGCGATTCCCCTCGAACACATACCAACAACAACCGGCGAATCACCACGTCCAACCTCTGCCTGCGCCAGGCAATGATCCTAGACTCGCGCGTCCCCAGCCGCAGTCTCGGCCGTCGCCTCTTCAGCAGCAGCAGCAGCAGCAGCAGACTCTGTCGGCGGCAACACACGCGCAGCAACAGCAGCGACAACAGTCGCAGCCCCAGATATTGCACCACCAGCCGCAGCAGTACCGGCAGCAGCCTCATCAGCCAACAAATCAACAGCAGAACTGGCAGAATCACCACCAGAATCTGCAACATCGTCATCCGAGCCCACATAACAGCCAACCAAATCCTCAGAACCACCAGGCACCGCAACAGCAGCACCAACACGTACATAGCGCTCGAGCGACATCGAGCGCGCCGACACCAGGGCTGCCCAACGGTGGAGATATAGTCATCAATATCACCGACATGAAGACTCGGCCAGAATCAAGAGATGGAAATGGGGCCATGCAGAAGGGGCGGATTAGATCACCAAACACTCCTGCGCCCAAAGCGCTCTCAAAATCCCCGGCCATGGCCAACTCCCCACTGGCGAGGTCGCCCGCCCTTCATAAGGTGCAGACAGGCGGGGTAACAAAAGCAACAGGACCATCTAGGTCGCCAGCCCTGTCAAAATCTCCCGCGCTTTCGCATTCGCCTGCTATTGCCAGGTCTCCTAGCGTTCCGTCGCAGCCGTCCCTTGATCACCCGTCCATCCTGATCCATGTGGCGGATGAGTGCCTGGTAAAGGCACAGGAGGGTGCGCTACGACTGGCGTCCTCATGCTCACCTGAAGCACTTGGCGAATATCACAAGCTGGTCGCGACGGGGCTAGCGTGCCTCGAGGCCGCAATATCGTCAAAAAAGCTCTCACCGCGCATCGAAGCCAAGGCCCGTCTTCGGTACGCCGGAATAGTCGTAGAGGAGACAGAAAATCTGATGGACGCGGAAACAATGCTTACCAAGGGCATTGCGCTCGCGGACAAGGTGAGCCCATACCCCAATACTGGTGTTTACAACTATTCACGACTCACATCTCATCTAGCGCCTATTTCTTGATTTGAAATACTGCACCCAATATCTCCTCATGAAGGTACTGTTCAGGAGAACACCAAAGGCTGCACTCGTCGCCCTGAACAAGACCATCAATGACTGCGACACGTATGTTCGGAGCTTACTTCCCCTCTCCATCATGCGCCTCGCTAACTTTTCTGCAGATATAAACATGTGTACTGGTCATATGGCTTTCGGCTGCTCAAGATATCGCTTCTTTTGCAGTCGTCAGGGTTCTCCGACACGACGACAGTACTGGACTCTTGCAAGGACATCACGACGCTTGCCTCTAAACGGGGGGATCGTGCCATATACGTATTCACCTCCCTTGTCGAAGGTCTTGTGCACCTCCGAACCAGCAGGGCGGATGCCATCGTGCGAGTTCAGGACTGCATTGCCCAGGCCGCGAAATATCAGCTGGAATCCTCCACTCGGGTGCCGCAAATCGATGTGCTATCCCTTTTACTGGATCTAGCATGCAGCCTCCGGCAGAAGCAACCCGATGCCTCGCTACAAAAAATGAGGAACCTGCAAAATATGCTAGAAGTGGCATACAAGTCTTCGTGGGAAACCTCGGAGATTCTGCTACCTCTTGTCAGGGATCAGCTGTCGTTGTCCACAATCAGCACAGATACTTCAACAATCGTCCGGCCTGGCGAAGGCGAAACCGATTTCTTGGTTGTCAATTTCATGTCTATTGCGGACGTGTTTTCCCTCAGGTTTGTGTTGCAGTTCCGCCATCCCGCAAGTGTAGACGTCGTGAGCTGACAGCGATAATCTAGCTACACCTTGAGTGGCATAGCGATGCTTTACACGGTTTCTGTCACAGGTGACAGCACCGGCGCAGTTGACGCTAGGTGTCCCGAGTCGTGGCGGGAAGCGCTGAAATCGCTCTCCAATTTTGCGAACAGAAAACTTCCTCCCGAGGCACGTCTGTCACTCCAGCCGGCGATGCGGATGGCGAGGTGGCACTCGGAGCTGAAATGCTACCTGTTTGTCCTCCTCGGCTTGACAAGCGGAACCCATAGCGAATGGGCCGAAGTCCAGCGGTGTGTGGATAATATCGACGAGCTTATGGACGACACTTTGGACGCAAACATCCAGGATCTGGCATATTACCTCAAGGCCATCTGCTACCAGGGGCGATGCAAACTGGATGAGGCGCTTGAGATTTTCTCGAGCGAGCGCTTCGCTATCCGCCTCCCACGTGGATCGGATGAGGGCATGGTGCCGCGCGAGCTGTGTCTCATGGCCGCCTTGAACCGTCTCTGGATCATGGCAAGCCCGAAACACCAGGACATGGCCAAGACAGTCGAGATCGTGGAGGAAATCCGGAGTCTTTGCGAGACCCACCCGGACCCGGACATCAAAACTGTGTTCAACCTCGTCATGGCATCTATCCGGACAGATCCTCCCGAGAGCATCAATCAAGTGAAGAGGTACATCCAGGGGGCGCTCAGCGGATCCCAGTCGAATCGCAACATCCAGTGCCTCTCGATCGCGCTGAACATTATGCGTTTCAGGTTGTTCGAGGGTGTTGTGGGCGACCAGGCGCTCAAGAGCGCGAGGGCGGCGTTGGCACAGGCTAACAAGGTCGGCAACCTGCTTTGGAAGAGCGTGGCGGAGGGTATGCTAGCATCGTCGTATGCCATGCAAAGCCAACGCGACGAGCACACGAAGCGATACGCGGACGCAGTGCGCTTTGCCAACGAGGCGGCGGCCAAAAGCGCAGCTGTCCCCTGAGGTTTGGAATGGATGGTGTCATATAAAGGAAAGGCCCATGTTTTCTTTGTTCATCACCTGGCTTTCGATTCTTGCTTGTCTTCTCCTTAGCCTTTGCTAGACACTCGTACCCATCTGGAACACCGGATGCCCGGCCCTGTCTTTTTCTTTCCTCTCTCTTTTTGCTTTTGGCGATGCATTGAGCGAGGACGCATTATGGTTTCCCCATCACACGCGACGGGTGTGTTGTTTCTTTACACTTTTCCTCGGGAGTTAACGACTGGCAATACCCATTCATAGTCGATGTAATTCAACTAACTTCATGTTCGGTCAGGTCTTGTCCCTCATGCAAGTCTCAATGGCTAGCCTTGCGGCGCATCGGAACGCACAAGGGGTTTGTGGGGCAATTGAAGCGGCGATGTGGATCCTAATTGGCGATAAGAGTCGATAAGCCCGTTGGTGGGTGGGATTGGAAAAAGTTCCAACAGATTCTCCACCCCCTCGTGCGACAGGCCTTCTTCGACCTACACGCCGCAAACGACGGGACCAGTAAGTCGGTTTCTTTTTTGCACCAACTTGGCACGGGTGCGGTCGCAATGCTCTCACTAGCGAGAAGCGGTCTACGCATTCCCGCGGGCGGCCTGCGTTTGCACAGTACCCGGAGGGACCTATTTCCCAGCGCGCCAGTCCGCTTCAGCCCGCGGCGGCTCTACAGCTCTGACACACCCCCAGAGTCGAAATCGCCCTCGGTGAACGAGTCTAGCTCTGCGCCCGACGACAAGAAGGGCGAAGAAGCCAGCCCGTCAAAACGCAAAAAGCTGGTTCCCTCGAAGTCGAAACCCGCCTCGAAAAGTACCAAGACCAAGCAGTCTGCTGCCACCCAGGGCGCCGACACCGATGCCACGGCAGAAGGACACGGTCAGGGGCCCGCCCCGGCCCCCAACAGTCAGGACGGAAAGGAATCTCTCTCGACGACCTCAGGCTCGCCAGGGTCCTCAAACAAGAGGTCCGAAAAACGCCGCCATAAGCTTGCACAGTCCAAAGCAAGAACAAACGTCGCGAGGACGGAGCAGATGAATCGCATGTGGCGCGAGTCTCTCGAGATACTGAAAGACCTCCGGGCTGCACACATCGGACTCGCCCAGCCTCTTGCTGTTGCGACTAAGGGGAAGAAAACGGCCAAGTCAGAGGAGGGATCTGGGCAGGGGGCCTCAGAGGCCAGTGACGCGAGCGCAGGCCGGCCACACCCACTCAGCCCTGATGCCAAAAAAGCAAAAGACCTATTTGACACACAGATGGCCCAAGGGGGTGTCCAGCCTGGATCTGTGGGACCTTCGATGTTCAAGAACCTTCCCTCGGAGAAGCTCCTCAAGACGGTGAAGCCGGATGACAAGGACCGTCAGGTGGAACTCCTTGCCGGGGCTTTAGGAGTCCTGCGCAAGGTCCTCCTTGAGCAGCCGCCAGGATCAGCACAGTATCTGGCCCGGCCAGCCCCTGAGAAAGACAGATCGGCACAGCGCCCCAAGGCCACTGAGCCTCAGCCGGTGGAAGTACGTCGAGTAAACTCAAAACCCACTGAGCCATCGGCTTCAGAAGCACCTGGCAAGGCGCCGAAGAAGAAGGCCAGCCTTGCTTCGCAATTCCAGAAGGCGGGACAATCAAGGGTGGCAGCGGCACAATCACAAGAAGCGGCAGGACCAAAATGGCCAAACGTTATCATTGAACGACGAGGTAAAAAGATATGGGATCCGCCGGCGCAAGTCGAAGATAAATCTCTGAACGCGACGCATGAAGCCACTCCTGAGCTAGACCCATCACCTGACGCAGCCGCGCCGAAGAAGAAAGAACGCAAGAACAAGCAAATATCGATCCACAGCGTCATTTCCAAAGACCTAGAATTGACACCCATAGAAAAGTCTCAGCCTCCTGTTCCGAACGTTCAATATGGACTGGACAGGGTCCTGTTCAACCCAGGAGTCTACCAGCTCCAAGATCCCAGATCACGCGTCTACAACTTCGACCCTTACTTGTCCACGATCATGCCAACCCACGAGTTCGACTTCAATGCGCTCAAACGCTACGTCACCTCATCCAAGGATAACACCCTGATATCCCTTGCGGCCGAGGTGGACAAGAAGTACACCGGGTCGACGTCTAGCATGACTTCGATGCTGGCGCATTTCCACTACTTGATCTCATCTTGGCGCCCGATCAACGCTTCACACATGTCACGAACCTTCACACCGGATTCGGAGCAGTTCACCCGGATCCAGCGAGGCCCTGCTGCCGTCTTCCTCAAGTACAAGGACGGCGTTTACGCCATTGACGCCGACAAGGAGTTCGACAACGCCACCATTCTCAGCATGCTGGGCAAGTCGATGGAAAAGTTTCTCACGCTTCCAAGAGAAGAGTTCGAGCTTTACCACAAGGACAAGTCGCACGAGCTTAGCGAGGAGGCGCGGAATGATCCGGAGGCGTTTCACTACACGACCATGGGTGACTTTCTCATGCGGTCCCAGCTGGATGCCCACGACCCCAGGCTTCCCGGCACCGGCATGTTCGATCTCAAGACTCGCTCCGTCGTCACCATCCGCATGCAGTCGAGCGAGATGCATAAGGGGATGGGCTACGAGATCCGCGATCGCTTTGGCCAGTGGGAGTCGTTCGAGCGGGAGTACTTTGACATGATCCGCTCAGCCTTCCTCAAATACTCCCTCCAGGTGCGCATGGGCCGCATGGACGGAATCTTTGTCGCCTTCCACAACACGGAGCGCATATTTGGCTTCCAGTACATCAGCCTCGGCGAGATGGACTTGGCCATACACGGGACCGACAACACGGCACTGGGAGACCATGAGTTCAAGCTGAGCCTGCATCTCCTCAACAAGATCCTCGACAAGGCAACCACCAAGTTCCCCGGGCGGTCGTTGCGGCTGCATTTTGAGACTCGGCCGAGCGAGCCTCCCTTTATGTACGTGTTTGCGAAGCCGGTCACCGACCAGGAGATCGCAGCCGTCCAAGAGAAGAATAAAGAAGCCATAGAGGAATTCGAGCGAAAGATGATGAATCTGGAGCCCGAGGCCTCTGCTGTCGAGGCTGCAGAGCAGTCGGGTGAGGAGGCCGGGTCTGCAGATGACGAGCTCGAGATCATCGATGAGGACGAGGGCGGTGAGGAGGTCGAGGCCGTCGAGGAGAAGTTTTCTGAGGAGCTCAGCCCTGAGGGGCAACTCAGCCCAGAGGAGGTCTGGGAGGATATGATGAACAGGGTAGACCAGGCCATGGAGGACGACGTGTTTGGTATCGCGTCGGTCCGGGAGGCCGTCGAGGAGGCTCTCACGCAGAGTGGGCTCCTTCGTTCCATCCCGCAGGACCAATCCAGAGAATACATCGACGCACTCCTTGGGGCCATCACCAGTCCTGACCTCGAGGGCGCGGCGGAGGTTATTCAGAACGGCAGCGCGGACGAGTTCTCTGTCACAGACGGCAACGAGGATGCGACGGTCGCCGAGGAAGATACCGCCACCCTTTCAGCTGTCGACGAAGACGCCACGGCAGACACCCCCGCGGAGCAGCTGGAGGTTGGCGAGAGCGAAGCTGAATCGTCTCAGGTCGATGTCGAACAGGTTTCGGCCAATGAGACGGTGGAGACCGCCTCGGAGGAACCTGCGCAAGCCTTGGCAGACGAGGTCGATGAGACCACGGCAGACGAGGTTGCTGAGACCACGGCAGACGAGGTTGCTAAGGCCCCAGAGGGTGGGGTAACCGAGGTCCCAGAGGATGAGGTTGCCGAGATCGCAGCCGAGTCGGAGACTGCCATGGATGAAGATGAGGCTGTCGAGGACGACGCCGACGCAGGAGATGAGATTTCTGGTGATGATTCGGACTCGGCGGAGACACAGACTGTCAAATCAAAGACAGCACCGGGGCTGCTTTCACTCAAAGATCTTATCATCAAGCTGGCTGAGCACTCACAGTCGTCGCCTGTGCCGGTTAGCGCGGAGCCGCAGGCGAAGGAGGAAGAGCCGGACCGTGCCGACAGCCGGAGGCTGAAGAGGTTTGAGAGAATCTTGTCTGAGATGCTGTCGAACTCCAAACAAGCCGAAACGGGCGACGCAGCCTCAGCGGATGCCGCTGCATCCGAGACCGAGGCCACTGGCACAGATGCGGAGCCAGAGGAAGAACTCATGGCGATAGCGGTCACGATACGCAACTCCACAGACAAGGGCTACGTCAAGCGGCTGAACTCGGTCAAGGAGGACACAAAGTGGGAGCTCCTGTACTCGTTTGAGGATGTTGAGCAGCCGCGGGCGCAGAAGCTGTACGATGGGTGCAAAAAACGGCGCGAGGCACTCCTCACGGCGGCCAACGCGCCGCTTGGGAACGACAAGTTCCAACAGGCGTATGCGCGGACGCTCCAGAACTTCACCAACAAGGGCAGGGCCTTCCGCGTGGGCGAGGACGAGCGGGCGCGCGAGCACGGTAGGGTGTGCGTCTACGGGGTCGACGGGGAGCTCGACTACGACGAGGTGTTTGCGCACGTTTCGCCGACGCGGCCCTGGAGCGCCGAGCTCCCGGAGAACCCCTTGGAAGCCCAGGACACTCCGGACTTCCCGGACCTTCCGGTCCTGGACGCGCAGAGCGCCAAGGCGTTGAAGAAGGAGAAGGCTAGGGCGGCGTACGCGGAGAAGGCAAAGAAGAGGACCGAGGAGGACAGGAGGAGGAGGGAGGCGAAGAGCCAGGCGAAGAGGGAGGCCAAGGCGAAGAAGAAGAGCGAGCAAGGGAGTTTGGCGAAAAAGGCCGAGAAAGAGATCCTAGCAAAAATGAACGAGGGGGAAGATGGAGAGGGGAAAGGTGAGGCCGAGGAAAAGTAAAACGAGGACAAGAGTGGAGGCGAGGCAAAGACCAGTCGAGAGTTCCCCAGTCGGGCAGGGAATCGGCGTTGGCTCTCGTCGCGCCCGTACTTTGTTTGTAATTGTATGATGGAACCTGCCTGTGGGATCACGGCCATCTGGGCCAGGATGTCGGGAGAGCATGTGTTGACATATTTGTAAATTACTCTCGCCTTCGGACTCTAGTTTTCGGAATAGCCTCTCGACTCCAGACATGCATATTAAGAGCTTAATGTATGGTTCATATCCCCAGATTTTGTCTCGCTCCGGGCTGGGCTACGGCAGCATCCTCGGCGCTTTGGGGCGCGGCACGGGGGTGGTCGGCGTGGCCGCCCGTGACGTCGGTCCCCAGCCCCGCGCGCCCTAATCACCTCTCATTCCCATACTGTGTGGGATCCGGGCGGTGCTGGCCAGGCCTGGCGGGGACAGATCGTCCCAGCATATTCTAGACCCCTACGACAGCTTGAGGAAGGGCCTGGTCTCTCCAGAAAAAAAAGCCCTTTGCATTTTTGTGTTTTACAGGTGACTCTCATGCGTTTCGCTAAAAGAAGAACTCTGGTGACGAAAGCGGGCGGGCGCTTCTAAAAGTAGAAAACGGGTCATGATCCAGGGCAGGGAGGGCAGGGGGAGATGTCGGTCCTCGATTGTGCGGCTGAGATCGTCGGTTTGGTGGAGGCAAAACAAGGCTGTGCTTCTGCAGCTGGGGCTTCCGGGTTGACAAAGGCAGGTTGTGTGACGAGTGATGGCGAGACATGACTGGCAGTGCAGCAGTGGCAGTGCTTTGACGAGGGCTTCCATGTGCGGTGGAAACTCGAGATGGCACGGCGACGGACAAAGCAGCAACGGCACGCAAGTTGCGTGCCAGGTGCCTGCCTGTAGGGTACTATTGGCGGGCTGAAGTGGCAGTGGTGGCACCCAGCGCCAGCAGTGGTGCGTGCGCTGGTGCACTTGTTCGTTTGCGCGCGCGCTGTGCTACGACTTGGAGTGGTCTTGTGACGCTTGGTGGCAGGGGGTTGTTTGTGTATTTTATGTGTGAGGGAGGACTTTGGTGTGGCGGCTGCGATTGGCCGTGTTCATTCCCTGCCACCTGCGCCGTTGTTGATTGTCCGACATGCATTCTTTGTTTGCACGTGGAAAGGGACAGTTGACGCCACCACGAACGAGTGAGTGCTGATGGCTGCTTCACCTACTCCCTGCCCCCCCTCAATCTCCTCCCCATTCATGTACCCTTTGGCCTTTGCGACATAACCCCAGGGCAAGGTCCGTATAATATCAGCCGACGGCATAAAAGTCCAGTGCTTGCCAGGCTTCCAGATTTGGCAAACCCGCGTCCACCCCTGCATGCTTGGTTTGGTTTGCGTACTGTCTGAGGTGGGTAGCACTAGAGCGACATCGTTCCCGCTCTGTGTCCCCGCAGTTTTGCCAAGTTGCGGTTCTGATCGGACTCTTGGTTGTGCTGTTGTGCGTCATTCCAGTAAAGCAGTTATCCTTCCACCACAATTGATTTGGAAAGCGGGAGAAAATCCATCGTTGACCTTTACGTGTATTGTCAGTCGCTCGTTATTGCTCTTCTCGCGTCGCTTATTGAGCGTCAGCCAGCCATCGCGGCTTCTCGTTTCAGCCCCCAGAAAAGCGGCAGGTAACAGCGACCTGCCGCTAAACCCCACCTAGACCTGAGCACCTTGGACGCGAATCGATCGAGTGGCTCTGGCCCGCCGCCTAATTTCGCCAAACGACCCCGACGCCACCCCTTTGCATTCGAATCCCCCAGTCTCTGCCAGCCAGACCAACAAACAACAAGATCGAGCCACACCATCTGCACCACCACCAGCGACCTCCAAGTCGCTCGTCGGCCGGCCGAAATGTCTACCCAAGAATACTACTCGGGCGCCAGCAAATCGTTGCCGAACCCAAACCCCTCGCGCACCCCCGACCCGTACCAGTCCTCCTCGCCCGCGCCCTACGCCCCGTCGAACCCGCCCGCCTACAGCTCCCAGCCCTATCTCGGGCTCGACGACCCGAGGACAGCCGCCGCCGGAAGCAGCAGCAGCAGCGGCGCCTCCCGACCCCCCGCCGGTGGGCCCTCCCCGTTCGATACCGTCTTCGACGACCATGTGTACCCCATGAACAACAGCCAGCGCAACCAGACACCCACCCCCGGCGGTGGCCGCCAGCAGCAGGACACGTCCTACTACGGCGGCGGCGGCGGCGGCTCCGGCCCCAGCCCCGGTGGCGTGGGCAGGATGAACTCGGACGACCGTATAGCATCGGCCGACGACATCCCGCTGCAGGACCGCCACCGCCGAAAGGACGCCGAGGCCAACGACCACGTCTACGATAGCAACGGCGCCCCGCCCGGTGCCGCTGCCGCTGCCGCCGGCTCCGGGTCGCGCCGCCAGCGGTCGGACCAGAAGAAGATCCGATTCGGCGAGCTGGGCATGCTGGGCAGCGGCAAGAAGAAGATCGCATGGGTCTGCTACGTCTTTTCCGCCATCCAGGGCGCCGTCTTCATTGGCGAGATTGTCAAGAACAGTAAGCCGTGGGCGCTCCATCGCGGTCGTTGGGGTGGTGTGTCGGGCAACATGTACTGACATGTTCTGTTTCCCTCTCGCGCAGCACAGCTCACGGGCTCTCCCATCATGATAAAACCCCAGTTCAACCCCATGATCGGCCCCTCCACCTGGGTCCTGATCAACATGGGCGCTCGCTATGTCGTGTGCATGCATCACGTCGACAAGGTGGTCAACGCGCCCAAGGTGATCCAATGGCCGTGCCCAAACACGACGACGACCGATTCCAACTGCTCGCTCGGACAGCTGTGCGGTTTCGGCGGCGTGGATGAGCCCCCCTACGGTAAATTCGTCAATGTCTCGCTCACGGACATTCCGGCCAGCGTACCTGCGCCCAACCAGTGGTTCCGCTTTATCACACCCATTTTCATGCACGCGGGCCTGATCCACATCGGCTTCAACCTGCTGCTGCAGCTGACCATCGGCCGCGATATGGAGATGTCGATTGGCACCCTGCGCTTCTTCCTCGTCTACATGAGCGCTGGCATCTTTGGCTTCGTCATGGGCGGCAACTTTGCCGCCACGGGCATCGCATCTACGGGTGCGTCAGGCTCTCTGTTTGGCATCATCGCCCTGACGCTGCTGGACCTGCTGTACTCGTGGAAGGACCGCAAGAACCCGACAAAGGACCTGCTCTTCATCTTCCTCGACGTCGCCATCTCGTTCGTGCTGGGCCTGCTGCCGGGATTGGATAACTTCTCTCACATTGGCGGCTTCCTCATGGGCCTCGCCCTAGGTGTGTGCCTCCTGCACTCGCCAAACTCGCTGCGCCGCCGAATCGGTACCGACGACCCGCCCTACACTCCGGTTCAGGATGGGCGCGCGCGCGTGACGGGCAGCCAGACGGCCCCGCCCTTCTACAAGAACCCCGTTGGCTTCTTCAAGGGCCGCAAGCCGTTGTGGTGGCTGTGGTGGCTGATCCGCGCCGGCGCCCTGCTGCTCGTCTTTGTCGCCTTTGTTCTCCTGCTGAACAACTTTTACGTCACGCGGGTTCACTGCGAGTGGTGCAAATATCTCAGCTGCCTTGTAAGTAACCGATGTCTCGCTGTTCTAGGACGACCCCGCCAAAGTTGGGGGAAGATGCCCCATTTTCCTTCACTGGCTAACGAGCTGCGCTCAGAATATCAATGGCTGGTGCGATATTGGCAATCTCCAAATAGTCGACGATCCCCCCAAGACCACTACGCCGTCGCCACAGCTGCTCCTACGTAGCTTGGCTGCTAATCTGCACTAAGCAGCAGGTGGACATGATGGGTTAGGCAGGATCTTGGACAATTTTATCTTTTTATGTTTTTTGTTGTCTTGTCTACGATCTCGTGGCATAGCGGGAAACGGATTCCCATCGCATGCCAGATGAGCCAGGAGATTTGGTTGATCCCCGACGTCTTAGTCTCCTTTTCGCGTTGTCTGTAACACCCATCGCACAGCCCCTAGGCTATACCTAATTCTCTGCACCGTCAAGCTCCTCTACGGGGTTATGACTCGCGAAAGGTCTTGCTGTGTTGTTCATACGTGCCTTTGCACTTCAGTCTTGTTTTTGTCATGCAGCGTTGGCGTTTTGGGCGAGCTCAAATTACATAGCACTGTTGGCTGTCCTGGAGGACCGGATTCTGAAGGCGATGTTGCGTTTTGAGAAACTGGACTGCTCTGGAGTCGTGGCTCTTGTGCACAGTGAGCGATGGTCGGCTTGTTGAGTTACATTAGAAAAGGGCAGAAAAGTGAAATGTAGTGTATGGGCGCAGGATGGTAGCTGAAGGTATTGTGACGTGACCGGTGTGCAATACAAGTCGAGATCATCGGCCAAGGTCCAGCCCTGGGGCTTTGGGTTGTTAATGTCTTGAATTGCTAATATTCATCCCCGGCTGCTATCTCACAGATCGGTCGGGTTGTTGTACAATAGGTAGGCACATTTCAAGTCGTGGCAATATGGTGTTTAGTAACAAGGCGTCGGGTCTCGAATACGCCAGCGCTGGACGAGCCCCCTTGCTCCATGTCTACCTCCCTTCTCCATTTACCAATACATGCAACCACGGTCCTCCCCCTAGCTATCCGCACCGCCTTTCCTCCCAAATACTACTACTACCACTACTACCACTACCACCCTCATTCCTCCTCAAAGGTCCACCCCTTCACTCCCCCCACGCGATGCCGTACCTGGCCGCGAGCGGGTCCAGCCTGGGCCGCCAGCGCGGCGGCAGGGCGCCGCGGATGGCGCGAACCTGGTCCAGGCCCGCGGGGCCGATCATCCAGACGTCCCGGAAGGGGATCCAGAGGGCGAAGAAGTAGGCGAGCACGACGAGGGCGCGCGGGCGGCGCGCGCGCAGGAACTCGTGGAAGGCCTCGGGCGTCCACACGGCGAAGGCGGCGAAGCGCCGGCACACGGCGAAGAGGGGCTCCACTGCTGCGTTGTTGTTGTTGTTGTTGTTGTTCGCCTCGCCCGTCGTCGTCGGGTCCGCCACGTGCCGGCACACGGCGCGCTCGGTCCAGCCGATATAGGAGAGGACGCGCTCGTAGACGGCGCGGGTGTCTGGGTCGGAGAGTTCTGTGTCTGTCGGAGGGGAGGGGGCGTCGGAGGGGTGGGGGGAAGTGGTCGGGGAGGGGGAGTGGGACGGGTGCGGGTTTGAGGGTGCAGAGGCGGCGCTGGCATCGTCGTCCGTGTCGCCGTGTTGGTGCCGCCCGCCGTCCCTGTCGGCCATGGCGACCTCCTCGTCCATGTGCGGCGGCGGCGCCACCCGTTCGGGCGTGTCGGGGTCAAGGGTAGCAGCTCCCTCGTCGGGCGGCGGCGAGCGGGGCCCGACGTTGTCATCGTCGTCATAATCACCATCACTCCCCTCCTCCCCCTCCCCCCCGCCGCGCCGCAGGGGCGGCGGGCGGTCGAGCAGCCACATGAGCGGGGCGCGGTTGGGCTCGGTGAAGATGTCGTCGCCGTCGAAGCGCGGCTGGGCGCTCAAGAAGCGCATCATGCGGTCGCGGCCGGGCCGCAGCATGCCCTTGGCCACGCCCAGCACCTGGCCAGCGCCGTGGCCCATCTGCAGCCACTCGAGCGGCGGCGTCCAGCGCGGCCGCGTCGGTACCGTCTGCACCAGCGCGAAGGCGTGGCTGAGGATCATGAGGCTCGACATGCAGACGTAGTCGGCCGGCGAGGACGACAGGCTTGGCGGCGGCGGTGGCGGCTGGTGGTGGTGGTGGTGATCGGCGCGGCCGGGCGGCGTCTGCGTCGCCGTGGGGGAGGAGAAGCCGACTGCGGCCGGGCCGGGGCCGTCTTGCGCCGACGTCACCTCCTCGACGCTCAGGCCGGCGACGGCGCGGCGGTGCTCGCGCAGGGCCATGGCGGCGTACTGACGCTGCAGGTGGCGCCAGCGGTGGCAGTCCGGGTCGGCCACGTTCTCGTAGCCGTGGCCGGCACCGCGCTCGGCCTCGGCCGGCGGCAGGGCCGCGACCGCCTCGGCCCACGACAAGAGGGCCGACTGGGCCAGGAGGATGTAGAGGATGGCGTCGCTCTCAAAGGCCATCTCGATGGTCTCGACGCTCCACACAAACGTCTCGGACCCCGCCGGCGGCGGCTGCGGCTGGGGATGGGGGTGGGCAATGGGGTGGTGGTGGTGCGGCCCAGGCTGCTGCAGGTGTTGGTGGTGGTGGTGGTGGTGGTGGCTAAAGGGACTGCTGCTGCCGAACGGGTTGTTGGTGTGGCTGCTGCCGCTGCCGCTGCCACTACCGCTGCCGGCCGACGCCACGGTCCACGTGCTGCTGTGGGCCGTGGTGGGCGTCGCCGCCGTGGCGGGCGACGAGGCCGCCGTGCCGGCCGGGCTGGCGCCGGTGCCCGGCAGCGAGGCCAGGTTGAAGGGCCGCCTGAAGGTGCGGGCCTGGGTCATGAGGTAGTGGTACAGCAACCGCATCTCGGTGACGCGGCGCTCGCGGCACTCGGGCGGGGCGATGTCCTCGTCGTCCTCGGGCGACGGCCCTCGCCCGTGCTGCTGCCCGCCGCCGCCCGCGGTAGGCGAGCCCAGGGAGGGCTCCAGGGCGACGGTGTCCAGAGACGGCCGCGCCGCTGCTTGCTGCTGCTGTTGCTGTTGCTGTGGCTGGCGTTGTGGCTGGCGTTGTGGCTCACCGCTGCTGCGGGAGGACGCGGCCCTTGTCCGCCGGTGTCGGACGCCGTCGCCGCCTGGCGCGGCCGTGGCCGTCGGGTAGACACATTCGACCAGGTGTCTGCTGCAGCCCCCGCATACGGGACGCTTCTCGTCACACTTGACGGGTGGCGGAGTGAGACAAGACTGTTAGTAGGAGTGTGAGGTGGCATTGATGTCAATTTAAAGGGGTTACATGATGCGGCACTGATGGTTCGTGGTGCGCTGATGGCCAACACCTGCAGAGCCATCCTTGAACGGCGATGCAGCCTCAATGACCCAGCATAGGAAGGAAACCCAAACAAATAGCATATCACACACAACACAACCGCTGGCTTACCTTGACTCTCCTCCCCTTGCACCGGTAGCACCCCGTCTTACTCTTCTTATGGTAGAGCCTGGGCCCGTGGGGCCTCTTGGGCGGCGGTTGGGGCTGCATCTGCAGCGGCTGGGAGCCAAACCCGCTCATCATGGCATCGACCGTGCCGTGCCGCCCGCCGAACGACGACACACACACCCAGCACGGGAGGGCGGCTTCCCGATGGCGCGCGCTGTGCGGCTCGGCGCAAGAGACAGCCAACCAAGACTGGCGAGGCCACGGCGCCCGTCCCAACAGGCAAAACGCCAGGCAGGCTCCTCCCCCTCGGAGTTTGCTGCTGCCGCCTCTGCGTTTTCCGTGCGACACCGCTTGCGACTTTTTCTTCTTTTTTTTTTTCAGGGCAGGACGGCGAGCGCGGTGTCGCGATGGGAGTAGCTATTAGGTGTAGCGCGTCGTCGGATTTTGTTTGTTCCTGTCTCTTTCTTCCTGGGGGAGATGGTCAAAGTGGTGCCCGAGACGAGTTCGCGGATCGCTGGAAAGAGGACGGGGTTTGTGTTGGGGCCGTCAGCAATTTTCGGATCCTCCGCGCCACCCAATGGAAAAAAACATACACGCACACAAGAGCAAAGAAGGCCAGCGCTGCGCCCGCTCGCCCTCGTGTCCTCAACCGGGAAGAGAAACGGATTGAGTGTCGGGCGGAACACGGAAGGGCGAGCGAGCGTTCGAGTTCATCCACTTCATCCCATCCTGCCCGAGGGGGTGCTTGGGTTCGACCTTGCTTCGTTTTATTTTTGTTTCTTTCTCTTTCTCCCGCCCTTGTCGACACCACCCACCAAACAAACACACGGCAGCTGAGCTCTTCCCCTCTTTCTCTTCTGATTGGGGCCTCGAAACAGCCAGGGTCTGTGACATTCTCCCTCACCCACCGTGATATGGCCTGCGTGTGTCCGTCCCCGTCTAGTACGGACTAGTTCGTCTTGGGTCTTTGTCGTCGCACCTGAAGAGCAAAGCCAGCGGGGCGCCGCCAGCCTGCAGGAGATTTTCCTTGGCGCGGCCCTGCCCGTCTGAACTACCAGCGACCCCTGCGTCGCATTAGCGCCCATCGCCTCCATGTCCTGGTACCCACAGACCGGAATGAGAGCCCGTCAAATGCCGACAAGACAGATTAAGCGGGAGCAACACCACGGCCGCCACGCGACCCTCAACTGCCTGGTCCCGAGGCACCACCAACCAGCCCGCCGGTCCGGGAGCTGAGAAAACATTGCTCGGCGTCTGCTTTGTCACGGATAGAGGCGTGGTGCGAGTCAAGCCCTGGTGCCATTTTACGATCCCCAGCAGTGGTGCTGTTCGTTTCCCCACGTTCCTCGACGATCCGGGAGCTTCCAGAAGCACGAGAGGCAAATAATGATGGGACCTTTCCCCATTAGTCCTTCATCATCCCGAAGACGAACACCAACAGGGTCGCAGCACCAAAAAAAAAAACCGTCTGGGCCTTTCCCTCGCTCCCACTGCTGCGGGGCAGCGAAGCCATTCGATTCCCTTTTTTTTTTTTTTTTTTTTTTTTGGCGTGGTGTGGTGATACATGTTGATACAAGGTTTCCGGCAGCCCGCGCCGTCTTCCCAAGCACCCATCGTCGGTAAAAATCATCAGAAGACGGCAGTTTGTAGGTGGTTCGTGCTGCGTAGAGCTCAAATAGCCTTCCGTTCATCCCCTTTTTTGGTCCTTCTTCTTGGGATCTTCCTGGATGCCGACCGGGCCGTCGCTCGCTTCCTCGCCCGTCTTGCCGAAGCCAAACACCTCCTTGATCGTGTCCTCGATGAGGCCGCTCAGCCCCCTGCCGTCCTCGAGCGCCTTCTTCTCCTTCTCGTCCCACTCGCGCACCCAGTCGCTCCGCTTGTCGTCCGATGGTCCTTGCTGCTGCTGCTGCTGCTGCTGCTGCTGCTGCTGCTGCTTCACCTCGGGCACGCCGGCCGCGGCGAGCCGTCTGCGCTCGCGCTCGGCGCGCATGGCCTCCTGGGCGCGGCGGGCGG
>NW_008804553.1:454665-479038 GCF_000145635.1 Gaeumannomyces tritici R3-111a-1
TCATGGACGATACTTACCCCTCGCTAACGCGAAGAGACTGGACGGCAAAAAGGCACCGGCTAGCACCCGACGGTACGGCCGAGGACCCCGAACGGATACGACCTGCCGCCGCAGTTTCCGTCGGCGTAGAACACCACGTGGACCCCATTTTGCTGTCGAGGCTCGAGCCCCTGGGGGACCGCCGGCGAGACTGGGGAGGCGGCAATGGGGTTTGCCATGGCCGTGCCCCGGAGCACGGCGAGAAGAGAGACGGGGACGGTGGGGGTGTGGAATTGTATCGTTATTCGGCTGCATGTCGTTTTGGAGGGAAAGATGGTATTCTGAGCCGGCGGGAGCCAGATCGAAGCGATGTGTCAGGGGTTAATCGGTGCAGAGGCGGGTGGTCACCGGGTCACGGGCCGGATGCGGTGTCTCCTTTGTCAGGCCTCCGTAAATCTCTTACCAAAGGTGCTATCGCCAACAAAAATTGTTCCTTTTTTAACCTCCCCCTCTTTCGTGCCCTTTCGGGCACGCGGGGTCGGTTTTTTAAATCTTCCGCGTTTTATGCGCTTTCGTGCAATTTAAACTTTACCTTATTTTTTAGTTTCGCTATTATACTTTGGCTGCAATACCGGTAGCTTGCTGGTATATTTCCGGGAAAATCCGTGCCCGGTTGGCTATTAACGCCCTTTTTTTCCTTTTTTGCCGGGCGGTTTCGCCCGTTTTTTTAACGCCCTTTGCTTTTTGCCGGGCGGTTTCGCCCGTACTTTTAACATATTGCCCTTTCCCGATACGGCTTATCCTAAGCCGCATACGCCGCACGTGCGACCCTATAAGTAACCGGTAATTAACGGTATCCCGTTAAGCCGCCCCAATGCCCGGCAACGCGTAAAAAAACCGGCTGTAAAGCTTTGTAATATCCGGAAAAGTAAGTCCATACCGGCATATAAAAGGCTTTTTTTTCCGTTCGAAGCCGCAAGCCTTTTTTTTTTCCTTTTTATGCATTTAATAACCATTTTAATAACTTTAACGATTGTAACCGTAAGTAATTGGTATTTAACCGTTCCTTTTAAACATTTAAATTTAACCGGTAGTTGCAAATGTTATTTTTTGTACCCGATTACGTAAGGAAGGTAATTTTTTTGGGTATTCGTTTTAGGTTTTTCGGTTTTAACCGGCCCGTTAGCCCTTTTTGGTTCCCCGGTTTCCCAAGCCCCGGCTTAATGCCCTTTTGGTAACCTTCCGGTATTTTTTTTAGCTATCGTAATTTAATTGGACCCGGATTTGGATTCGCCAAAGCTTTTAATCCTTTAAATCCCCAATAATCGCTTTGCCGGTAACCTTTTGGTAAACCTTTTAAATGCCGCGGGTTTATCGGGCCCTTTTGTGTTACGGTACGATTGCATATAAAAACCTCGCATGGGTTGTAGCCCTAGCTACAACAACGTTCCTCTTTTGCTTTGGTGTAACGGGTACTACTTTGGTTTGGTCCCGTAACAATTTATTGTAGCTTACATGGGTTGCTCGAATTTAATTCCCCGCACGGTCGCGCGCACAAGTTTATCCGTAGCGCAATGGCGCGTACGGAAGCCAATTGTAGCGCTTTTTTTGCTAGGGGCGGGGGCAATTGGCTTTAACAATTCGAAAAGCCAACCAAAGCCTTTTAAAAAAAGCTTATAGCAATTGCTTTACTATGGCATAAGCGTTAGCACTTCGCTTATGCAGCGCTAGCGCTAACATTTTGCTTGTGCAGCGCATTTTAAAAAGCAAAACTTTAAATTGTAATTAAGGACAATTGCGGTTTAAAGGTGGGGTATTGTTACGGTACGATTGTATATAAGGATTTTGCATAAGTTGTAGCTTTAGCTACAATAACGTTTTTCTTTTGCTTTGGTGTAACGGGTATTACTTTGGTTTGGTTCCGTAACATTTTGCGCTTGCAACTTTTTAAAATTCCCGCAAGCGTTTTGCCGGTAATTCCCCGGCGGGCTTTAACCGTTGCGGCAAAAAAACCGCCGCCGAAAAAAAGCGTAAAGCGCGCAACGAGCGCCGCCGCAACGCTTTCGATTCCAATAAACCTGCCTTTAAAACGAATATTACTTTTTTTTCGCTTTATATGGGTATTTGCAACGCGCTTTCGTTGCAAAAAGTTATCGATTCCCAATAAAGCAATAATTAAAACTGTAAAAAGGACTTTAAGGTAAAGTCTTATGCTCGTGGAGCTCCAAACGGCGTAAAACTAAAGTTTGATAATTATTAAAAGGTAATTAAATTAAAATGTTATTATTTAAATTTAAAAAGGAAAAAACCTTTTTAAAAGAAAGGAACGGATCCAACCTTTTTATATAAATACAAAGGAGCTTTGGATAGCCGGTGCATAAATTCCGAATTTGTGCATAGCGATCTTCTAAAGCCTATGCATGCGCTTAACAAATAGGTTTTAATACCAATTATTTTTTTTTTGGTAGCGCATGCATAGTAAAAAGGAAAAAAAAGAAATTTGCGGTTCGAATGCGCAATAACAAATAATTTGCCAAATCGGCGATTTAAATAACATGTAAAAAAAAAATGCCTATCCGGATTGTTTCGCCGGATGTGTTACGGTACGATTGCATATAAGGACCTCGCATGGGTTGTAGCCCCAGCTACAACAACGTTCCTCTTTTGCTTTGGTGTAACGGGTACTACCTTGGTTTGGTCCCGTAACAGGATGCATATTGTTATTAAACAATAAACGTGGATAAAGGTTTGGGGGATTATGTAAATTCCAATTCCAAAATTCCGAAATCGATAAATTAAAGGTTATAAGCGTTTGGGATTATTGTAAATTAAGTAAAAGGTTTTTGTGGTATTTGGAAATAAGTGCGTTAAAAGCAAAAGTGGAAGCTAAGGGATAAAAAGCGGTAAGCTTTTATTTGGCCCGTTAATCGTCGATCCAATTACTTTAATCTTTTCTTTTTATAACCCCGTTTTTTAAGCCAATTTAATTGGCTACGTACGCTCCGGGATCGTTATTTGCAATTTGTGCGCTTGCCGTATTATTATTTCCATTTTCCTTTATTTAATTTTATGCTTTATACCTTTTTAATAGCATTATAAACTTTTCGCTTGGTTCGAACGCTTAAAATCCGCTCGATTACGCTCCGGAAAGCGCTATTTCGCTAAAAAGAATTTAAAATTAGCAATCGGTTGCTTGGGTTGCTCCAAAACAAAGCTTTACAGCTTACCTTTAAGCCATGCCTTTTCCCGTTAAAAAATTTAACGAGTTTTTTTCGTTTCCGGCATTACAATTTATGCTTAAAAGCTCGCCCGCGCCCGCTTCGGCCGTTCCAACCGTTTTTATCGGTTGCAAAAAAAAGCGTGCCGCTTCCCGCAATGGCCGTAATGGTTTTAATATTTGTAAGCGCGGTAAAAAAGGTGCTAATCGAACGACAATTTGCTTTAATTGCTTTAATTCCGTGCTTTACGGCAAGTTTGGCGTTATAAAGGATATGCTTTGGCTTTGTATTAAAAAGTTAAGCTCCAATGGCAAGCGTTGCTGGCGTTATACTTTTGGTTATTCGTACAAGCGTATATAAAAAGCTTTTTTTTTCGTTTCCAAGTTTTTTGCGTTAACAATTGCTAATTTTTTATTTGCTTATCGTATTGCTATAAAATTTTTTGCCAAAGCGCTTAACAACAAGCTTTATAATGCAATATGTTATTTTTATTTTGTATATTTTGTATTTTACAAATTTGTTAACGTTATTTTTCCGATCGTAAACACTTTAAAAATGGCGTACCATTACCAAGCAACTTTTTAAGCTCGATATTAAGCAAATCGATCCAAATGCCAATTTTGCAATTATAATTTCGGGTTAGCAATATAAAGCGGGGCGTTCGGCCGCGCTTCGTTTTTTTAAAATTGCGTTTTTTAAAGCTTCGGGCAAAGGTTTTTTCGCTTAAAACGATAATGCGAATAAAAATAATAAAAATTATAATAGCAATAATAATTAGCTTTATTTTATAGCGCTTATAAAGCTTAAGGATTTCGTTGCTATGCTTGCAATTGCTATTAAAAAGCAAAAAAGGCAAGAAAAAAAGGGGAAAGGAATTTTTATTGCTAAAAGCAAAGTTATTGCTTTTGGTTCGGGTAATGCTAGTAATATTTAAACGTAAAAGCTTAAAAATTGTTTTTTCTTGCTTTTTTCATAATAATTTTATTATAAAATAAGTATATTAATTTTGCGCTTTTATTAATTTATAATTTGGTGCTCGTTGCGCGTTAGTTTAGGGTTTTTTTGCTTTTCCTTTTATTAAAGCCATTACATAACCATTGCCGTAAAAATTTTAACATGCCGATTCCTATTTCCAAACTTTTTTTTTATATTTTGGTGCGGTTAATTTAATTTTCGATCCGGATTAAAATCGTATTAATGCTTACCAGCTTTTTTAATGCCCGGTTTAATTACTTTTTCGTTATTGCATTTGCCGGATTGTTTGTCCCAGCAATCCAACGGATTTCGTTAATTTCCTTATTTTTATAAAATTTTTAAAACGTTATTAAATTAATTATAAACTTTTTTTTTGCTATCGTGCTTAATTAAATAAAGCATTAATAAAGCGAAAAGCTATCGGTGCAAAAAATAAGCTTGGGTTGGATAAAATTTAACCGTTTAAAAATCGTTGAACAAGCTTTTTTTATAACGTAACCGGAATTAAACCCAAAAACCATGCCGTAAATTTTACTAGCTAGCACATTTTTTGTAATTTTTTTGCATTTAATTAAAATTTAATGCAAAATGTTGCCGCGCAATTAAAAACTGGTTTGGTGCTCGTTTAATCTTTTATTGTTTAATACAAAAATAAACCCGATTTGCAAAAACATATTGTTATTATTTGCAAAGGATCCATTTACGAAAATGTAAAGGTTTGCGTTTTCGAAATCGATAAAAACGTTATTTAAACTTTTATTAGCGTTTTCGATTTACCAACCAATCCTTTTGTTAAATTTATCGATATTTTTTTGTATCGGGTTTGTTTTTTATACGGTTAAAGCGTAATTAAAAGCTGCTTTAGGCTGGCATATAAAGCTAATGTATATTTTACGAACCCTTTAAAATACGAATTATTACTTGTAGCTTTTTAAATTAGCGTTTACAAACTTTAGTTTTTCGCTTTGGTTTTTTTGCTTTAATTTAATTCGGCCTTTTTTAATTATAATCCTTTTACCGTTAAAATCGCTTTATTTTCTTTCCGTAAGTATCGAACGTGGTTTTGTTTTAAACCCCGCTTTTTAAAGCGCTTTTTTTTCGAAATTTATAAATGTTTAATTTCCTAAATTTAGCGTATCGTTTATTTGCATTTTTACTATTCCAAAATTTATATTGCGCTTTATAATGAAAAAATACGGATCGTAGCACGATAATTTGCAATTTAACCGTTTTTTGTATTGTTTTTAATACGTAGCGTACCAATGCAATCCTAATTTCGCTAAACCGTATAAAAGCTTAACGATTCGAAATAAAGTGTTAAAAGGAAAACGTAAGCGTAATTTTTTGGGTAAGCGCAGCAAAACGATCTTTTCGAAATCGGTTGCGCTTTAAATATACGCTTGGTGTTACGGTACGCGTCGGGGCACTTGGGGAGGAACCTAAGGCCGCACTTTTAGCGCGCCAACGTTACGCTTACAAAACCGCGACAAAACGCCAAAAACGCTTTGCCCAAATAGCTTCCTTTTCGTACAATAACAAAGCCTTTTTTATAACAATAAAATGTAAGCCGTAGCAATTTATTGCACTTTAAATTTTCGGAACCCGATATTAACATATTTCGTCCTTTCCTTTGCCAATAACTTTGTAAAACGGTAGCACACCTTTTCGCTTACGATTAACCAACGTCGATATTTACCCCAAATCCTGCCGTATAATTTTAGGAAAATATTTTTATTTTTCCGATTTAATTTTTTTAATTAAATAACCCGTTAACGAATTACCGTTGCGGTTATATTATGCTTACCGCACCCAACGCTTTCGAAACGGGCTTTTCGGGCCCGATAATAACAATTTTACGAAACGCCGTTTTTTTATTCCCAATTTTGCATTTTATACGCGAAATAATTTAAAACGACCTTAACAATTACGCCGTTTTATATTTTGCTTTGTATTTAAAACGTTTTAATAAAGCCCAAATCCAATTTAAATATATTTTTCGGGTTATAAAAACCCGTTTTTAAGCCATTAACGAATTGTTAGCAATATACCGCCAAAACGCCGATACCGCCCACGTTATAATTTCGGACCAAAAAATAACGATCCGCGAATTTCGAATTTAAATTCAATAATTATCCAACCAAACCATATTTATACCAATTACAAATACGTTTTTTTTAACGCAACCTTTTGGGGCCGCCGCGTTATTGCTAGTAATTTGCCCCCGAACGGTTACTTTCGAAATTTTTAAAAGCATAAAGGTAAACCAAATCCAACGATAAAAGCATTATACCAATTGGCGCTTTTTGTTTAGGGTATAAATGGAATTATACCGGGCCGCTTTCCCAACGTTATTAAAACGCGTTTTTTTTTTGTCCCAACATTTAAGCAACAACGCCTTTGCTTTTATAAAAACGAAAATTAACCAAATTGTTACGGCCGGCGATAACGTTTCCCAATGGCCCGCCGGTTAGCGTAATTACCCAAACGTTATTAAAACGTTAAATTAAATTTACATTACTACCGATATATTAACAAAAGCTAATCGGGATTTTAAATTATTCGTTTAAAACAATTTTTTTTTTCGGCGATTTTATCGGCAATTTTATTAAATTTAACAATATGTACAATTTGCTTAACAATTTACAAATATTGGTTTTTAAGCAAAAAGTAAACCGTTTATTGCATAAAGCCATTACGTTAATTGTAAAACGCCCGGGACCCGACGATTTCGAAAAGTAAGTAAGCTTATTCCGGAACCTAACCAATAACATCGCTAACAACATTTTCCGGGGCAAGCAAAACGCTAACGCCCATTTTTTAATACGTTATTTTAACGCTAACAATGCGCTGGGACCGGCTTAGCATTTAAACGCTATAAATTTCGACAAAATTACGATAAGGCCTTAACCCTTTTTTATTAACGCCCGAAAGGAATATAAACGCATTAATAACCTGTATTTTTATTGCGGCGGGGCGGGGCACCAAACAACCGCTTGCATAAAAAAAAGAAATTAAAAAAATAAGCTTTGGGCACAATTGCTTTTAAAACCATTAACATTTCGCTAACAATTTCCCAAAAAAAATAAAAGTGTATTTACATTTAATAAAACCCAATTTTACTTTTTTATTTTATAACGAACTTTTTGCCGAAAGAACGTTACCGACCCGGTGCCGTACTTTTTTAAATACCGGATATTTTTTATGGGCATTTATCGATAACACTTTTGCGCATAATTATAACTTGCTATGCTTTGCTTTGCCCAAACTTATCCTTTTAAAATTGGTTAATGGCAAAGTTACGGGTTATTTCCGCAAATGCGTTAAAATGCGCTACCGCATCGTTTGCTAAATAAAAACGCTTATTATGTACATTTGGCCATTAAGGACGGAAAGCCTTAACATTATATTAAAGCTTTTTTAATTACGTTATTATAACCTTTATATCGATTGGATAGCGGGCTTAATAATTATGTACGGCATTACGTTATTAAAATTAAACCCAAACGTTAGTAATTTATTACGCAACCGCTTAAAGGACGACGATAACAAATTCGATCCCGCAAATATACGCATGTTTAGCGCTCCCAATTTTATGCTATTTTGCAAATAAAAAGGCGTGCAATTTAAACGAATAACTATAGCGAAATTTTACGTTAAAATTTGCCCCGAGCTTTTAATACCCCCAATAAGCGCCGACCAATTCGTTAACGATACGTTAATAAAAATTTTCCGTTCCATTTTAACTTTGTTCGATAAAATCTTTCGGGATATGCTAAAACCACGTTTAGCCGCATTTTAGGATTGGGTCGAAAAAGCATTACATTTTCGGCGCATTTCCAATAATAATATCCAAAAGTATTTAAATAGCAAGCCCCCCGTTACAATAAAAGAAATTTTACAACGCTTTCTTTACGAATTCCGCGATTTAGCGTTATGCTTTTTTCCCCAAAACGCCGATAAATTGCTACCGCATTGCTTTTTTAACCACAAAATTAAATTATTTTTAAGCAAAACGCTTTTTTACCATTATAACAAATTTATATCCCAAAAGGAGCTTCGAATTGTTAGGAAATATTTAAACGAATACTTAGCGAAAGGCTTTATACGCGATAATATATCGCCAGCGGTTGCTCCGGTTCTTTTAGCAAAAAAGCCCGGGGGGGGAATTTGCGTTTGTATTAATTACCGGGGTTTAAATAACGTTACCGTAAAAAACAAATATTTTATCCTTTTAATTAAAAAAATACTAAACGCTTTTTTAAAAACCAAATATTTTATTAAATTGGACATTATTGCAGCGTTTAATCGTTTACGAATCGTTTTAAAAAACGAATAAAAAATAGCGTTTATTATTAAATTCGGCCTTTTCGAATGCTTGGTAACGAATTTTGGCATAACAAACGCTTTTAGCTTTTTTTAATACTATATTAACCGCATTTTGTTAAATGTACTAAACCGCTACGTTACAATATATTTCGATAACGTCCTTATTTATAGCAAAACGCGAGCGGAATACCGGCGTTACGTTCGCGTAATGGTCCAAAAACTTGCCGACGCGGGCTTTATTATTAACATTTGGAAGTGCGAATTTTTAATACAAAAAACCAAATATTTCGGCCTAATTATTTTAATTACGGGAATCCGTATAAACGAAAAAAAGGTTAAAGCAATTCGTTAATAAAAACAATTTATAATTTTAAAAGAATTCCGCCGTTTTATAAATTTTATTAATTTTTATCGCCGGTTTATTAAAGGTTTTTCCGCTATCGCTAAACCCTTTTACTTATTAATAAACAAATAGTTATGGGTACGTTAATGGTTTGCCAAAATAACGGTAGCTTTTTACCAGCTTAAAACCGTTTTTTTTTCGGACATCGTGCTTGCATATTACGACCTAACCCTTAAAACAATTATAAAAGCGGACGTTTCCGATTAAGCTACGAACGGGGTGCTATTTTAAATAAATGCGCTTAAAATACGCCGGCCCGTTGCTTTTTTTTTAGCCAAGCACTTACTAGCTAAATGCAATTACGAAATTTACGATAAGGAATTGCTTGCAATCGTACGCGCTTTTAAAAAATGGAAACCGAAGTTTTAAAAAACCGAAACGCTAATAAAAGTTTGGACAAACCATAAAAATTTACAATTCTTTGCTATTACCAAATTGCTTAACCAGCGGTAAGTACGTTAGTTCGAATTTTTTAATAACTTTAAGTTCCAAATCGTATATAAACCAAAAAAAATAGCTATTGTGCCAAACGCTTTTTCCCGACCTTCCGGCGTTAAACCAACGCTTTACGACATTGCTGCAAACGAGCGCGTTGTTAATAAGCATAGGATTTTTTTCCCCCCAAAACGGTAAGCAAACGGAACGCCGGCGCAATTTTAATGTTTTTTCCTGTACCAATTGGATATTTCCGAACTTATCGACGCGCTTATTAATAAAAGCTATTTTGCGTTTAAATTTTGTTAAAACTTGTTACAATGCTTTGCCGACCCGAACATTTGCTATTTTTTAGCGTTTTTGCGCAAAACGTTTAAAGTTATTAAAATTAATTGCCAAGCGATTCGGGGGCGCATTTACGTCGAAAAAAGGCTGTTTATCCCTTTAAACGATGCTTTTCGATTGCAAATATTGTATAAGGTGCATAGCTTATTACCTGGCGGTTACGCAAAAAAAAGCAAAACATACGATTTGTTATAAAAATTATATTTTTGGCTAAAACTTTTCCGAAACGTTAGCGTTTTTGTTCGGGGCTGCTATTTTTGCAAAATGGTTAAAAAAGGAAAATATTTTTCCAACGGGCTATTTTAACCGCTGCCAATTCCGTTTAAACCATAAGCAAATTTATTAATGGATTTTATCGGCCCGTTGCCGCTGTATAAACGCCGGGGTATTATTTATACCAATATCCTGGTAGTAATAAATAAATTAACAAAAATAAAGCATTACATTTTAATAAATACCATTAACGCGGGCAATTTAGCAAACGTTTATTTATCGGTAATGTACCGTTAATACGGTACTTTCGAAACCATTATATCCAATAAAAAGCTTTAATTTATATTTAATTTTTGGCGGGAATTGCAGCGACGTTTAAACGTTACTTTAAAAAAATCGTTGGCGTTTTACCCAAAATTTAACGAGCAAACGGAAGTTTTAAACGCGTATATAAAACAATATTTCCGTAGCTTTTGCTTTTATTATTAAAACGATTGGGTTAATTGGTTTTTATTGGGAAAATTCGTTAGCAATAATTAAATATCGGAAATAACGGAAATTTTACCGTTTTTTGTTAATTACGGGTAAAACCTTTTTATAAAATCCGAACCAATTTCTTTTTCGAATACCAACGATACGCCGGCAAAGCAACGGGAAATTTACAATGCGTTTACAATAGCCGATAAAATCCAAATAGTTTTTAATTATGTTAAAATAATAACAACCGCAATTTAAAAACGGTACGAAAAAGCGGCCAATCGCTATCGAACCAACCCAAGCACGTTCGTTATAAAAAATTAAATTTGGGTAAATATAAAAAACATACCATTTTTAAAGCCAATTTTTAAATTAAACGATAAATAAATTGGCCCGTTTTTTGTTACCAAAATTTACAAACGAGCTTTAACCGTTAAACTTTCGTTTTAATACCGTTTGTTCCCCGTTTTTTATATTTCGTTAATTTAGCGGAACTATCCGGAATTGCCGGGATAAAACGTTATTAATAAGGGATATAATTAACAAATTACCGGCGTTTTTTTAACGGAAAGGAAAAATACCGATAATAGCAGCAAAAAATGGTTTTTTAACAAAATTTTTAATTTTAAAAAAACGCGGGAAAGCTTTTAGTATAAAATTAAATGGCCCGCATTTTACGCCCCGATTTAAAAACCTTACCGCAACCTTAAAAAGGCAAACGACCGTATCCGGGATTTTTACCGTTTGTACCCAAACAAACCCGGATTATTAAATTGGTAGCACAAATTAAAAACGGTACAATTTGTACAAAAAATAACGGGCCCGGCGTCCCGCTAACGTTAAAAGCAATAAATACCAAAACGTAAAAGCCGCCCGAAAAAAGCTTAATTGTTATTAATACAATTTTTTATCGGGACTTTAATTTAAAAATAACGTGCCGTACGCCGGCGATACGCAAACGGTAAGCCAAAATTAACGCGGAAAAACGGCGTTATAGCGCTAAACCATTGCCGCGCACCAAAACGCGCTAAAGCGCGCAAAAAATAAATATGCGCCCGAAAATACCCGAACGCCGCGCTAGCCAAATTTTAAAACCAAACCAAAAAAAAAACGACCAAACGCCGCGTTTAAATATTATTATTTTTAAACCCCGAAAATTTATTTTTTAAAAACGATAACGAATTGTTAACGGCTTGTTCGCCGTTACCCGCTTTTATTACAATAACCTTTTTTATTTCGCTTTTTAAAAATAATAACAATAACGAATCGTTAACGGTTTGCCCGCCGCTATTTGCCCCCAAAAACAATAACGAAAAAAAAAATTATTTTTTTTCCGGTACATTTATCGATTTTTTTTAAAAAAAAAAAAAATGGCCGGAAATTTATATTGGGCAAAGGATATTATTTTAAGGAATTGGTTAAAATAACCCCCCGTTACGAGCAAAAAATTCCGGCGCGTTGCTAAATATACGGTATTGTTCCAATCGTTCCCGTTTTTAGCAATAACCGCAAACCATATAACATATACAATTTTATAATATTCCTGGATATAAACCTTTTTAGCGGCATGCCAAATTGTATGTTCCGGGTCGTTAAAAAAAAGCCGTACTTTCGCCCGGTCCTTTTAAGCCGGAAAACGAAAGGAATAATGGCAAAGCTAAATACTAACCAACAAAATGGCAATAGCGCGCTATTGGTGCGTTAAAGCAACGAAAAGGGCGGGCTGGAATTAACGTTAAAATTTTGTAAAAAAAAAAATAAAAGCGAAACGCAAAAACGCTAGCGAAATGTTTATTTGGCGCCGGTTTTAAGGGCTATTTATGCAATGGAAGCGTTGTTTAACGGCGTTAGCGGCTTTAAAACCACGCATAAAATGGGTGCATATGCGCGCAATACGCGCGCAAATGTCCGCCAATAAAATATATACGTTTTCGGCGACGCCGGCAAAATTTAAAAGGACCGGCGTTCCGTTATCGATACGAAAAAAGCTTTTGTAAGCGGCGGCCAAGCGCTTAAAATTGCAAAGGTTTTTTTTTATATAAAAAAACGGTTGCGAATCGGAACGTTAACAATGCGCCGGCAAATTTTAATTAATAAAACGCACTTTGTTACAATTATCCTTTCGATTTTAATATTAATAACATCGAACGTTTAAATAAAATTACAATCCGTTACCGTTGCGCTAAAATTTCGAACCCGGGCTTACGCAATAAAAATTTTAAATAGGATGCATTAAGCCCGAAATGTTATTTTTGTGCTAATTAATTAGCGTACGAAGCGTTAAAAAACAAGTAACGGCGCGAAACGGATAGCGCGTTACCGTACCGGCGCGGATTTTGCGGGCGTTTATATTATTAATTGGTATAACGGAAAAAAACAAAAAGGGAACGAAATAACGATAAAAATACGAAGCAACGATAACGTTAAACCGGCGAATTAAAAAATCGTAATGGTAAAAATGGTAATAGTAATTAAAGGAAAAAGTTAAACGAACGTAACGCAAAACGGGGGAAAAATTAAAAAAACGGCGAAAAAAAACGCTAATGCAACGCGGGGATTTCGCTTTGGGAAAGCGATAAGCAAAGCATTGCAAGCCCGTACGCAAAAAAAACAAAAAAAATAAAGAAGCGCCCTAAGCAAACGAAGCTGTGCATGCAACGCTATACCGGCGCAAGGCATTACGTTAACGCAATTGGGACAATTGCAATTTTGTAATAAGGTATTGTTACGGTACGCGTCGGAGCATTTGGGGAGGAACCTAAGGCCGCACTTTTAGCGCGCCAACGTTACGCTTATAAAACCGCGACAGAACGCTAGGAACGCTTTGCCCAAATAGCTTCCTTTTCGTGCAACAACAAAGCCTTTTTTATAATAATAAGGTGTAAGCCGTGGCACTTGGGTAATGTTCCGGGTTATTAATAAAATGCTTTAGTTTTAAAAGCTTAATGCAAGCGCAAAAATTAACCGTTGGTTGCAATGCATAATTGTAAAAGCTTGCGTTAAAATAGTTTTTTTTTCGTTATTATTAATACTTTAAATTACGCATTTCGTTTTTTCGTAAAAAGCTTCCGGTATCCCTTTTATTTTTTTAACGAAACGTGCTTTAAAAATTTTAGCGCTTGGAAATTAGCTTTTACGAATTGCTATAATTATTCCAGCGTTAAACAAAAACGTTATTTCGTTCCAATCGGCTTTTTAAAACGGAGGTTTTAAAGCTTTAATTAAGCTTTTTGCTTTGTATTTAATTAATAAACGCATAGCTTTTGCTTTTTTTAATAACAAATACGTTTTATTGTATAATTTAATTTTTAATCGCTCCTTTAGCCTTAAAGGCTTATTGCTTTTTGCATTTGGTATTAGCGGTTTTGGTCGATTTTGTAGTTGTACCGGTATTTTATTCTTTAATAAGCGTCCGCGTCGTTTTGGCTGTACCGGTTTGGGGTAAACGAATGGTTCCGAAATTTCGATTTATTGCTTTTTTGGCTTGTTATTTAATTATTTTTTAATTTAATAATAAAGCTTAACAAAAATGCTTTTAAACGTTACCAAACCGTTAACGGTTTTAATTGTAACGTTGTTATTTGCTACCGTTGCTACTTTGTACGGGCCCGTCCATCCCTTTTTTTCCCGAAACATTAAAACTTTTATTTTAAAAGTAAAAAAGCTTGGTTTAACGGTATTAATATTAAAGCTATTCCGGGTATTAACGGCATTTGCAACCTTTTTTTTAGCAATTGCTTTTCGAAGCTTTGTTATAACTTTTTTAATCGTTTGCGCGCGTTTGGTTATAATTAATGTTGCAGGCAAAAGGGATAAGCACGGTGTGAGGCTATTCCGGTTGATATGCTTTAAGGAGGAAAGGATTTAAAGTGCAGGGTCCCGTAAGGGCCTCTGCCCTTTATATACACGTAACTCCCTGTCCTCCTTGCTTACTAAGCTTCCTTCCTAACGCCTGGAAGCGTTATACGCTTCCAAGCAAAGGGACCGCTTTTCCAATGCCTTAAGCATTTAATATTTATGCCTAAAGCTTCCTCATAACAGTATATACTATTTACTTTGTAACAGTTAATAACGGTAATAATTCGTAATTTATCCGTAGCATAATTCCAAAAACGAACAGCGTTAAAACCAAACCGTTCGGTCCCGCGGTATCGTTAATTGCTTTTACAATTCCTTAAAATTATAATTTTGGCGCAAAATCGGGGCATTCGGTTTTTATAATCGAATGCGCTTTGCGTAACATGCTATGCGTTCGTTCGACTTTTTTAACGGCGTAATGGGCTTTAACGGGAATTTGCTTGTAAATAATTCCAAAAAGCTTTGTTTTAATTTAAAAACCGCTTTTTAAAAAATAAATGCTTGCGTTATAAATAATTACGTTTAAAAGCTTTAAATAAACATTTATCCAATAACGTTTTAAAATTTCCCAAATTTCCTTTACAAATAAATTTTTTAAAATCGCTATAGCATTAAATTTTATACTTTCGTTAATTATATAAAAAATTGGCTTGTTGCTTAAATAACAAACGTTAACGATAATTTTGTAATTAAAATCCTTATCGTTTTTTAACGTAAATTTAAATTGTCGTAATGCATTTCCTTTATTTTAGCATTTGTAACACATTTTATTAATTATTTTTAGCGCGTTGCAATTTGTATCGTAATTTGCCCGTTAAAAGGTTTTATGCAATTTATTAACGGAAAAATGGCTAAATTGCTTGTAAACGCGCCGTAATTCGGTTTTTATTAAAAACAAAAATCCCGCGATTTTTTTTTCGGCGGCCATTAAAATTTTGTTTATAACGTATATCGATGCGTTAAAAAAAAACCATAAATAACCGAAACGTTTAATAATCCGCACGCGCGTTTCGTTATGTTTTACAAATTTATTGCGCGTATTGTTAAAATATATACTTAACGCGTTTATATCCTTAAGTAATAAAAGGAATGGTATTGGGCTATTAAAAACGTAAAACGTAATGTTGCTAATAAAGGTTGGTACAATAATCGCGCCAATGCTAAATTCGGTATTTTTTGCTCCAAAAGTTACAAAATGCTTGGGTGCTTTGTAATCGATTTTAAGCTTTTTCATATGCTGTTGCAATGTTTAAATTTGGTTAATTCCGGCCGTTAAATTAGCTGCCGCGCCGGTATTTAGCAAAATGCCGTACCATTGTATATTGTTACCAATATTGTTGTAAATAAGCATTTCGTAAATAAAAGCTTTAATTTTAGCTTTTTATGCTTTTTAAGCGTTTTTTGCAAACAAACGGTGCTTTTATAATTTGTTTATAAGGTACGATGCTATATTTTATGTAAAATACGTTGTTGCATGTTCTTTTTGGTTGTTTTCGTAATTGTAATTGTTAATTGGCTTTTTGTTATCCTTTTCCAATACGCTTTCGCTTTTTAAATTAGTTAATTTAATAATCGAAAAAAACTTTCGATAATTAATTAAGTTTTTGCTTTTGTTTTTTTGCTTTTAACGCTAGCGTTTTTTGTGCATTTTTTGCTTTTCCTTTAAATGCTTTATTAATTGGCAATTGGGCTTTTTGCAAATCCAATAACTTTGTTTGGCATATAAATTGTAAGCTCGTTTTTGCTTTCATTTTTGCTTTTATTAATTTCGTTAATTTTTGTTTTCGTATTTCCGTTCCGTATAATATTGTACCGGGATTTTGTTATTGTTTTTAATTTTTATAATATTGCGAAATACGTTGGAAAAGCTTTTAAAAATATCGAAATGGTTAAATAACGCCATTTTAAATTCGGAAATTTTTTAAATTGCTTTTGCTATGTTTGCTATAAGCTATTGTTTACTGTTAAAATTTAAGCTTAACGCTTGGTAACATTGTTGCAATTTATTAAAAAATTCCTATAAAATTTCGATATTCGTTTTTCCGGTACTTGCAAGCTTTAAACGGACGGTATGGAAATAAATTGTTGTTTAATTTATTTAATACTAAGCTTGCACAATTTTTATTTCGAAATAATTTTTAAGTATAAAATAAATGGCTTAAAAAGTAAATATAAAGCCGATGTAATTAACGTAATATTTGCTTGCTTTACTTTTTAAAATGTAAAAATATAGCGCGTAAAGCTATAAATAATTTATCCCAAGCATTTAAACGTAAATTGTAAAATGGAAAAGCTTATTGTTAATAATGTTATACGGTTTTTCCGTATACGAATATATATTGTTCCAAATGGTTTTAAAAATGCGTATAGTAATTGCGTCGATTAATGCATTAGCCATTTCCCGTAAAGGGATTTAACGATAATTAAGCTTTTTGGTATAAAAGTAACGAAATAAGGTATAAAGGGTTTGGTTATGTAATAAATGGTAAGTATGGCTAAAAAGGTTTGGTAACGGTTTTTAAAAAGGCGGTTTTCGAAAGGGCGGTTTAAAAGGTAACGGAAATGAAAAAGGTGGTTTTGTATTCCGTACGCTTGGTTTTTGTTTTTCCTTTGCGCGTTTGCGCTTTGGAACGTTAATTACGAAATTTTCGTGCTTTTATTTTTTTATTTATAGCGGGTATTTTGGTTATAATTATATAAGCTAGGGTAATTGGAAAAATTAAAGTAAAATTATGCTTTTACGCTTTTTCGTAAAGGTATATTACGGCTTTTGTTATTTTTGAAACGATATAGTTCGAAAGTTAGGGCAAAAAGGTAATTTTATTTTGCTTAATGCTTTTGTAAAAATCGCTAAAAAATTTATTTTCCAGCTTCCTTGCGCTTTAAATTGTGCTTTCGGTAATTGTTCGTTTTTTACCGCTTTTTGCATTGTATTAATTGGTTAAAAAAACGTTTTAAATGGTAATTAACGTAAAAGCATAAGGTTTGGAAATGGCAGCTTTATGGGCTTTTTGCTTTTGCTTTTGGTTAATCGTAACGCTAAATTTAGCGTAAAGCTTGGTTTTACGATAAAAGCTCGTAACCAGCTAAAAATTTCCGCTAATTTTTCGCTTAATATTTTTAAATTAAAAATGGGAAAGTAAATCTTTTGCTTTCGGAAATGGCTTTGCAAAAATCGTCGAATTGTTGGATTTATTGCGTTAAAATCTGCGTTAATCCAGCCATTAAAATCTTTTTTAAAATTGGTTAACGTATTGTTGGGATTTAACTCTTTCCAATTGTTATACATCCATTTAATAATCCATGTATTTTTGCCAATCGCGAAAACGTTTGTTAGGTGCTTAGCGATTTTGTAATTAAGGTAATTAAAAAAAAGGAAATAAAAAATGGACAAAAAATTTAAAAAAAAGCTTAAAATATCGATAACTTTTTTTGTATAAAGTATTTGTTTTTTACGAAACATTTTTATGCTTATCGGGCTTTAATTTTGCTTATTAAAAATTGCGTAAGCGGAAAATTCTTTTTTTTCCATAGTAAAATGGTAAGAAGGATAGTAAGCGGTATTATTTAAAGCAATCCGTCCTAATTATTTAAACCGGGTTAAGGTATTAGCTTAAGGGATTGCATAGCGCCCTTTTTTAAAGCTTTTTCGATTTTAATGGCCAAAAGCAAATAAAAAATGCGCTGCCGAGCGTTAAACCGATAGTTTTTAATTTTTAAATTTTTTATTTAACTTTAATTAACTAAAAAACCCTTTTTTTTTGCTTTTTTGTATTGCTTTTTGCAACATTAATCAATATAAAAAGGATTTTAAAGTAAAATTTTATGCTTGTAAAGCTCCAAACGGCGTAAAACTAAGGTTTAATACTTATTAAAAGGTAATTAAGTTAAAGTGTTATTATTTAGGTTTAAGGAGGAAGGAATTTTCCTGAAAGAGAGGGACGGATCCGACCTTTTTATATAAGTACAAAGGAGCTTTGGATGGCCGGTGCACAAATCCCGGATTTATGTATGGCGATCCTTTAGAGCCTGTGCATGCGCTTAATAAGTAGGTTCCAACAGTAACGCTAAATTCTTTCGAAACATTTATCGGCATAACAAAAATTTTTAAACAATATATACTTTAATACGCTAAAAAAATAAAGCTATTGGAAAAAAAAAGCGGCATTATTAAAAGCAAGCCAATCGTGCAACGAACTTCCGCAAAAGGCGTTAAAGCTTATTAAAAAAAATATACGTTAAAAATTGCTTTCGAACCAACGGATATCGAAAAGAAAGCATTCGAAATTGTTAAAAAATAATTGGGCGATATTTAATATTTAACACATTTTCGACCCAAACGCTTAATTTTTTTTAAAATAAACGCATCCAAGCAAAAAAGCATGGAAATAATGCTATTTTACGTTAAAAAAAATACATAAAACGGCCAACGAATACCAAGCACAAACGTCCAACCAATCCTTTACTTAAGCAGGTTGCTATCGATTGCCAAGCTAAAATACCAAGCAATAAAATTGGAAATAGCATGTTTGGTATACGCGTATCGCAAGCTAAAAGCAACAATGCACTTATCCAATTACCTTATTACAATATTTACAAATTACAAATTTACCAAAGGTATTGTTAAACAAATAAACTTTAAAACGGTAAATCCCAATAAAACCAATACCCGGTTAATAATAGCAACGGTTTATTTATTACAATATAAATTAATGGTAAAACATATACCGGGAAAAACCAATTTGGTACCGAACGCTTTATCCAAATTGCTAGCAAGCGAGGACAATAAATAAGTGCCCAAAAAGTTTAACGAATTCGATGGCATTTAAAATAAATTCGGATATTAACAAAAAGAAGTTAATGTAATCGAAAAAAACGAAAAAAAAATCCGGAAAGGATATTAAACAAATCGAAAGTACAAAAGTATTATAGCCAAGCTAAAAGTACAAAAAAGCAAAAATAATAAAATAAAGCAATAAGCAATAAAAAAAAAAGCACGAAAAAGTGTAAAAGCCAAATTCGTGGAAAAGGGAAAGCTAAACAAGGTAACAAACAACCCTTTCCCAAATTAACCACTTCAAAAACTTCCCGCACCATATATATTAAAAAACGAACTTTTATATTACCATTATTACGATAGTAAAAACTTATATATCCCCGGCAGCATAATGCCAAACGTGCTGCATATAATGCATAACGAAACGAAATATATAAAAGCAACAAAAATAATAAACGAATTTAAAAAATTTACGTTCGCTTACAAAAAACAAAAGGTAAAACGCTAATTAACAAATTGCTTTTAATGCCAAACAATCGATACAAACAAATTTAAAGCAATGGGAAAAACCCAATTTATCCGTTTTTTACCAAAATCTTTTTATACCATTACGATCGATTTTATAATAACATTGCCAGAAGCACCCGTTAGCAACGGCAATTGTTAAAAAAAAACATACGATAGCTTAATAACGGCAACATGCAAATTTTTTAAAAAAAATGCTAATTATCCCAAGCCAAACAACCAATATAGCAAAAATATGGGCAAAACGGTTGCTAAAAATGCTTAAATTATGCGATTGGGGCATTCCGAAAGTAATAATTTCGAATAAAAACCCAAAATTTACAAGCAATTTTTAAAAAAGCCTATTTAAAAAATTAAAACCAAATTTAAATTTTTACGTTATACCATTTTTAAACAAACGGGCAATTAAAAAGGACAAACCAGCAAATCGAAATTGCTATTTAATACTTGTTAACGCTAAATCCATACGCGAAATAGCCGAAAGCATTGCCAATAATACAGCACATTATTAACAATACCAAAGCAATAAAAGCAAAAAGGTTCCCCAACGAATTTATGTACGAAATTAAACCATTTGTTCCAATTAATTTAATAAAGCCGAACGGAATTACGCCGAAATTGGATAAATTAAAAGATTAATACGCTAAAAAAGCAGTAAAAGCAACAAATTGGGCGGCAACAACAAGCAAATTCCAATACAATAACATTTATAGCTTAATAAAATTTAAAATTAAAAACAAAATATATTTGCAATTGCACAAAGGATATAACCTTCCAAAAAAACCCAAAAAAAAATTTCCCCGCAAAAAGCCGGCCTTTTTACAATAACAAAAAAGGTATATAATTTTGCGTACAAATTAAATTTTTTAGCATTTTAAAAAATTTATCCTATCGTTTTAATTTTATAATTAGCATTAGCACCCGTTAAAAATTAGTTCGATTAAATAATATTGCTATTGGGAAAAATCGAAATCGAAAAAAACGATAAAAAGTAACACTTATACGAGCTCGAAAATATCGTTAACAAAAAGTAAAAAAGATACCGCGGGAAATTAATTACAAAGTATTTAATAAAGTATTTGGGATGGAAACCCAAATTTAATAAATAATAACCGGAAAAAGCTTTAATTTAAATAGTTTCCAAATTAATCGAAAAATACAAAAAAAAGTTCCCCCGGGGCAAACCTTATTAAAAAAAAACGAAAAAAAAAGCGAAAAAAATAACGCAAAAAATAACTAAAAAACTAACGCCGTTAACAAAATTTCCATTAGCAAAAATACGTACAAAGCTTAAAAACAAAATTTAATAAAAAAAAAAGGAAAAACGGCCATTTAAATTGCAACCGCCGGCAATATTCCTTAAGCTAAAAATTAATATCCCCTTTATTTCGCGCTTAAATCGCCGTTAATAAAAAAAAAATGATTTTGGATTTTGGCAAGCAAATGTTAGGGGTTAATCGGTGCAGAGGCGGGTGGTTATCGGGTTACGGGCCGGATGCGGTGTTTCCTTTGTCAGGCCTCCGTAAATCTTTTACCAAAGGTGCTATCGCCAATAAAGATTGTTCCTTTTTTAACCTCCCCTTCTTTCGTTCCTTTCGGGCACCCGGGGTCGGTTTTTTAAATCCTTCGCGCTCCAAACGCTTTCGTGCAATTTAAACTTTATTTTATTTTTTAGCTTCGCCATTATGCTTTGGCCGCAATACCGATAGCTTGCCGGTATATTCCCGGGGGGTCCGTGCCCGGTTGGCTGTTAGCGCCCCCTTTTTCCTTTTTGCCGGGCGGTTTTGCCCGTGCATTTAACGCTTTCCGCTTTTTGCCGGGCGGTTTCGCCCGTGCTTTTAATATATTGCCCCTTTTCGATACGGCTTATTTTAAGCCGTTTATACCGCGCGTACGACCCCGTAAGTAACCGGTAGCTTACGGTATTTCGTTAAGCCGCCTTAATGCCCGGCAACGCTTAGGGAAACCGGTTATAAGGTTTTGTAGCATTTAAAAAAATGGGTTCGTACCGGCATATAAAAGGCTTTTTTTCCCGTTTAAAGCTACGAACCCTTTTTTTTTTTTGTGCATTTAATAACCATTTCAATAATTTTAACGATTATAACCGTAAGTAATCGGTATTTAGCCGTTTTTTTTAAATACTTAAATTTAACCGGTAATTGCAAATGTTATTTTTCGTACCCAATTACGTAAGGAAAGTGGTGTTCTTTTAGGTATCCGTTTCGGGTTTTTCGGTTTTAACCGGCCCGTTGGCCTTTTTTAGCGATCCCCCGGTATTTTCCTTAGCTATCGTAATTTAATTGGATTTGGATTTGGTTTTGCCGGAATTTTTAATCCTTTAAATTTTTAACGATCGTTTTGCCGGTAACCTTTTGGTAAGCCTTTTAAATGTTGCGGGTTTATCGGGCCTTTTTGCGCTTATAGCTTTTTAAAATTCCCGCAAGCGTTTTGCCGGTAACCCCCCGGCGGGTTTTAACCGCCGCAGCAAAAAAACCTTTGCCGAAAAAAAGCGTAAAGCGCGCAACAAACGTTGCCGTAACGCTTTTGATTTTAATAAACCTGCCCCCGAAACGAATATTGTTTTTTTTTGCTTTATATAAATATTCGCAACGCGTTTCCGTTGCGGGAAGTTATCGATTCCCAATAAAGCGATAATTGGAACCTTATTTATTTGCCCTTTTTTAAAAACAATTATACGAAGCGTACGGTATTTTATAGCCGTTATTTTGGTTGTTAAGCATATTAAAACTATGCCGTTAACCCCCGTATACCGATATGCTCCGATAATTGTACGGGGTTTTTTAAATGTATTTATTGCAAGGACGTAATCGGTAATAAAACTTGCGTTAAGCTTTCCGAATGGTTTTGGGAAATGGCTTAAAACCTTTATAAAATTTTAAATACCGTTTACAAGCAATTGTTTAAAGCGATACCGAAGCTTTTCGAAAAGCTTATTAAAATTTAATTTCGCGTTTACAAAGTTATTTAAAAGGCCAAATCTTTTTATACCATATCGGCCGAACAATTTGCGCGTTACGAACGTTAAACCGTTATCCAAAAGCGTATCCAGCGCAAAATTGCTAGCGTTGCAATATTAAAAGTTATTTAAAACATTTTTTAATAATTTTACGTTATTGCCGTTTAAATAAAAAAGCAAGCTTAAGCTTTAGTTAGTATCGGTAACTTTTTTAACAAGGTAAAAGCGTTTTTTAAACGTTTCGAAAAAGGTATAGTTGCTTTTTTTGGTAACATTGCCGTTAGCTTTATTACGATTGCGGCGTATTCGGATATTTAAATTTATAGCCGCGCGGTTTCCCGTAAGGGTGCGGCGTCCGTATTGGCGCCGGGAAGTGCCGCTTTTAGCGCTAACGATTTTAACGGCAACAATTGTAACGCTAGCGAAAAGGACGTAATTTCCGGAAGTTTTGGTTTTTTTGGATACGGTATTTAATCGATTTTTTTTATATATTTTTTTAGTTAGTTATTGGTATTTTTTTTCGAAAAGTGGTTAATTTTAAATTTTTTTCGTTAATTTGTTATAATTAAAAATACAATTTTTTTTCGTTATATTGCTTTTGCAGCATTGCGAAATTCCAATATTTTTAATTACTAATTAAGTTTTAATGTTTTAATAAATAGTTTTAAAATGCTTTTTTTTCGCCCCTTAATGGGTTTAAATACCGCTAACATGCATTTGCCGTTACCCAAACGCTTAAGCCCGTTCGCCGTATTATTCGGAGGTTTTTTTATTTCCTTTTCGGGCAAATAATAATGTTTTTTACTATAACGTACGTTTAAAATGCGGTAATTACTTTAGCGTATTGCGCTAAGCATGCCTTTTACGGGCTTTTTAAAATATGCTATACTTTGCATGTCCTTTAAGATTTAAATATATCGCATTATTAATTTGGGGCGTTCCCCGTACTATACCGTTTTTACCTAACTTTTTGTTTATAGGGCACGATATTTTACGGCTATTACAAACCGTTTACGGGTTTTTTTACGTTTTTTTTTAGTGGTTAGCCGGTTCGGCACGTTAAAACATTTTTTTGGGCCATTTTTTTAGCCTTTGTTATTTTTTTTTGTAATACCCCCGTCCTTTCCGGGTATTTACCCGTTAAGGTTCGGTATTTTCCTTATTTTGTAAATTTGCTTTTAATAAATTTGCTTTATACGCTTAAATAATTTTTTTCGTAATATTTTTTTTAAAATTTATAAATTTTCCAATTCGTTGTAATTTGTTTATTTAACCAAATATTTTCGTTTTTGCAAAAGCCCTTTGTATTTTAGCAAAGCTTTTATTTCGAAGCGATTTTTTTTTTTCTTTTAATTTTTGGTTTTTTGTTTTTTGGTTTTTTGCCGGGCCTTTTTTTAAACGCTCGCAATAAATTTGCCGGGAATACGTTGTATATCCGGTAATTTACCGAAAGCTTTAACCGGAACGCCAAACCGGCTAACCCAACCATTTTTAAAACCTAAAAGGGTTTTAACCATTTATTTAATAGCTTTTTCGACGGCCTTTTTATTTTAATGTTCGCCGTATTTAGCAATACCCAATTGCTTACCCCAAAAAGCACCGGGGTTTTGCTTTTATTATAGTACTTTTTGTACGTATTATTCGCTTTTTTTAGCAATTTTTTGGCTTGCTTTTTAATTGCTTCCAAAGCCCCCCGCCTTAATTTTAACCGTTATTAAAGGTTTTTTTTAACTACCCAAAAGTTATAAAGCTTTCGTAAATAAAACCCCATTAGCAAAAACGCCGGGGTTTTTTTGCAACCCCAAATGCACGCTCGTATTGTGCACTTACGTTGCCAGGTATAACAACGACGCCCAATCGTTTTA
>NW_008804553.1:479301-529208 GCF_000145635.1 Gaeumannomyces tritici R3-111a-1
ATTATTAATTTGGGGGCGTTCCCCGTACTATACCGTTTTTACCTAACTTTTTGTTTATAGGGCACGATATTTTACGGCTATTACAAACCGTTTACGGGTTTTTTACGTTTTTTTTAGTGGTTAGCCGGTTCGGCACGTTAAAACATTTTTTTGGGCCATTTTTTTAGCCTTTGTTATTTTTTTTTGTAATACCCCCGTCCTTTCCGGGTATTTACCCGTTAAGGTTCGGTATTTTCCTTATTTTGTAAATTTGCTTTTAATAAATTTGCTTTATACGCTTAAATAATTTTTTTCGTAATATTTTTTTTAAAATTTATAAATTTTCCAATTCGTTGTAATTTGTTTATTTAACCAAATATTTTCGTTTTTGCAAAAGCCCTTTGTATTTTAGCAAAGCTTTTATTTCGAAGCGATTTTTTTTTTTCTTTTAATTTTTGGTTTTTTGTTTTTTGGTTTTTTTGCCGGGCCTTTTTTTAAACGCTCGCAATAAATTTGCCGGGAATACGTTGTATATCCGGTAATTTACCGAAAGCTTTAACCGGAACGCTAAACCGGCTAACCCAACCATTTTTAGGATTTAAAAGGGTTCCAACCATTTGTTCGATAGTTTTTTCGACGGCCTTTTTATTTTAATGTTTGCCGTATTTAGCAATACCCAATTGCTTACCCCGAAAGGTACCGGGGTTTTGCTTTTGTTATAGTATTTTTTGTATATATTATTTGCTTTTTTTAGCAATTTTTTGGCTTGCTTTTTAATTGTTTCCAAAGCCCCCGTTTTAATTTTAGCCGTTGCTAAAGGTTTTTTTTTAATTACCCAAAGGTTATAAAGCTTTTGTAAGTAAAACTTTATTAGCAAAAAACGCCGGGGTTTTTTTGCAACCCTAAATGCACGTTCGTATTATGCATTTACGTTGCTAGGTGCAATAATAACGCCCAATCGTTTTGCTTTTTGTAACAAAAGCACCGGAAATAATGCTTTATTGTTTGGTTCGTTCGTTCCGTTTGCCCGTTAATTTAAGGGTAATATGCTATCGATAGCCTTTTTGCGACCTTTAAATGTCCGGCGAAGGTTATTTAAAACCCGTTTGTAAATAGTTTGTTTTGGTTTGATACAATCCCTTCGGGCGTTTTTAGCAGCTTTTAAACGTATGCAAATAAAAAGCTTCCCAATTTTTTATTGGTTAATTTCGTAAACGTTGGGATAAAAAAGTTATATTTAGTAAATTGGTTAACCATTACCAATATTGCGTTGCGCTTTTTACCGGCTTTATTTACCGACGTTAAAAACTTTCCGATAAAATTTATCGATAATTTTTGTTTCGGGCGGTTTGGTACGGGCAAAAGTGCTAGCAGCCCGTAAAGTGTTTGTATTTTTGGCTTTATTTGCTGGCATATTTAATACGTCCGTACGTATTTGCGTACGTTTTTAGCCATACCCGGCCATTTAAACTGCCGTTTAAGCTTTTTTAAAATTTTGGCTATGTTTTTGTAACCCTTTATCGGGTTATTGTATTGTTTTTAAAGTATTGTTCGTTTAAACGGTGCTAAATTCGGAATTTAAATTTTTTTTTATGCTTAAATAAACCGTTGCTAATTTTTTAAACGTTGGGCTTGTTTTTTTAAATACCGTTTTAAACGAAATCGTTTTTTGTTTGTGCTTTAAAAATGCGCTTTAATATCGTTTTGGTATCCTTTTTAATAATGGTCGTTTTTACGTAGGTTGTTTTTCGGAATTTGGCTAGCAAATCGTTTCGGAATTCTTTTTTTGCTATATCGGCCTTCCCGTTTATTGGTATGTTTTAGGAACGTTTTAATAAATTATCCGCGGGGTTTCGGTATTTTGGCTTCCATTTAATTATAAAGTTATACTTTGTTAAATTTTCGAACCATTTTATTTGGCGCTTTGTTACCTTTTTTTTATTAAAATATAGGTATGGTTTAAATGGTTGGTAATTATTTTAACAATTTTTTATAAATAAGTTAGGTAATGCCGTTACTTTTTAAAGGTTTTTAAGATTGTTAGCAATTTTAAATTAGGAATTGCATAGCGCAGTTTTTTTTATTGCAGCTTTTTTAACATGTAAGTTACCGGGTGCTACCGGCCGTTTTATAATTGTAACAGCACCGTTTTTATCGCAAAAACCGAAGCGTTGGTCCGCACGTACAGCGGTTTTGAAAGGTCGAAATGTACCAATACCGAAGCTTTCGTAAATAGCAATTTTAATTTGCAAAAAGCCTTTTTTGCAACATTTTTTAAGTAAAATACGGTATTTTTGTTAAGGAAATTCGTTAAAGGCATAGTAATTTTCGCGTAGCTTTTTACGAATTTCCGATAATATTTTGTAAAGTTTAAAAATACCTGGATGTTTTTAACGCTTTTCGGTATTTTTTATTTTAAAATTGCAATAACTTTGTCCGGCAAGATTTCGACCCCGAATTTGGTTATTTTAAATCCTAAAAAATCGATATTATCCGTTTTAAATTCGTATTTGGCCGGGTTAACGTAAAGTTTAAATCGTTTAAATCGTTTTAGCACCGTTTTTATTGCTTTGCGGTGCTTTTTTTGTATTTTCGAAAAAATAAAAATATTGTCCAAATATACAATGCAATTATTATTAATTAATTTTTTAAGCGCTATATTAATAAAGCTTTAAAACGTTGTTAAAGCGTTGGCCAAACCGAAAGGCATTATTAAATATTCGTAATGTCCATATTTGTAGCGAAAAGCAATTTTCCATTCGTTTTTTTATCGGATCCGTATTTTGTAATAAGCGTTTTTTAAATTTAGCTTAGTAAAATATTGGCTTTTAAATATTTGGTTAAATATTTCGTAAATTAGCGGAAGTGCTAGCCGATATTTTTTAGTAATTTTGTTAAAACCCCGATAATCGATACAAAGGCAAAGTTTCCCGTCCTTTTTTAAAACAAATAAGATTCCGGCGCCGGCGGGGCTGGTTAAATGCCGGATTTAACCCTTTGCTATGGTTTTGTTAAAGTACCCCCAAAAGGTTTTTAATTTTTTTTTAAATAAAGGATAAATGCTTTCGTAAAGCGGCATTGTTTTTTTTTCCAATTCGATCGCGTAATTTTAACCTATATGTTTTGGCAAAAGGTTCGATTTATAAAGCTGCGCATATTTTGCAATTATCCTTTTAACCTATTCCGGGAAAGCTTTTAGCCTTTCCCCGGGGTTTTCCGGGGTTTTCGGGCGTGCAACCGTTAGTACGGTTATCGTTTGTTCCGATTGGATTAGCTTTTTAGCTATTTCCAACGAAATTATTTTAATTTTTTTAATGGTTACCGGAAATTTTTATTTTATATTTCCAAATTGGATTTTAATATTTTTTTGCTAAAATTAAAGCATGCTTAACGTAATGTTGTACCCGGCCCGGGGCATTACCACGTAAAATATTACTAATTTTCGGGTTATTCCCTAGCTATTTATTACCTAAATTTTATATTTCTTTACTTTTAGCGTAAGCATGCGTTTTTTAATATCGAATTACGCTAAATAGCCCCCGTTTGGTACCGGTATTTTTTTTGCTTTTATTAAAAAACGGTTATGCAATAAATTAACGTTATTCCCATTATTAACCAGCGCTTTTAATTTTACCCGGCGACCGTTAATCCGTAAATATACTTCGGTTTCCCAGCGCGTTTTAACCGCCGGGGCGCACTTTTAAGCCCCGGTGCTTAAACGGCCAAATAGCGGTGTTAAATTGGGTAGCGATATTTTGCTTTTTTTGGGGCACGCCGGCCGGATATGGCCCAACTTTTTATACCCGTAACACCGTACTTCGGGCCTTTTCCCTTTCGCTTTTTGTATAGTCGCTGGGGCCAACGGGATTTTCGGGTTATTCGTTCGTATTTTGCATATTGTAGCGATATGGTTTAATTGCCCGCATTTAAAGCAAATAACCGGCTTTTTAAGGGTTAAAATACTTGTATCCCCCGGGGTCCTTTTATGCGGTCCCGATATTATTTTTATTTTAAAGGTTTTGGTTTGCAATTTTTTTATAATGTAAGGAAAGCTTTTAAATATTACCCGTTTTTGGATTTTGGGGCGGAGCCGGTTAAAAAGCAATATTATTTTTGTCCATTCGGGTGCTAATTCGGAAAGGTCGTCCTTTACCAAATCCTAATAAATCCGGAACGTTTTAAACGATTTGTAATTTTTTTGCTTAATAACAATATCCCCCGCAAATTTTTTAATCGCTAGCTATATTTGCGAATTGGAATTTTTCGACTTTATTTAAAGTTACCGCAAAAAATTAATTTAAATAAGCAATACCCCGGTATTTAAGTAATGCATTTATTTGTATTTTGTTTATTATGCCCGTTAACGATGGTTAAAAGTGCTAAAAGCTATTTAAACTTTTATACGGTTTTTACCGTAACGTTCCCTTTCGTTTTCGAAAATAAATTCGTAATTGTTAATATAATAAGCAATATTTTGCTAAATTGCTAACTTTTTAAGCATAAAAGGCTTAAAGGTAATTTTGTTTTACGTAAAACCTTTTCGTTGCTTAAAAGTATTTTTTTTATTTTCGTTTAAGCCTTTATGCGCATGCTTTAACCTTTTGTTTTGGATTTTCTGGATTAAGCGGGCGCGTTTGCTTTGGGCTTTTAGCGTATCGTTTATTTTTTGCAGCTTTTTTACGAAAAGGTTTTCGAAATCGTTGGAAATTTGCGGGGCTCCTTTAATATTTTGTTCCAATGGCCTAACGGCTTTTTCCAACGTGCTTAACGTAGCGTTAAGCGTTATTATAGGCGGTGCAAAATCGTAAATGCCCTTTTTAAATTTGCTCGATCCTTTCCGGTAATTACCCGGGCTTGCTTTTTAAATAAAAAAAATGTAAAAAAAGGAACAATATGTTAAAAGTTAATCGGTACAAAAGCGGGTGGTTACCGGGTTACGGGCCGAATGCGGTGTTTTTTTTGTTAAGCTTTCGTAAATTTCCTACCAAAAGTGCTATCGTTAACAAAAATTGTTTTTTTTTAACTTTCCTTTCTTTCGTCCCTTTCGGGTACCCGGGGTCGATTTTTTAAATTTTTCGCGCTTTAAGCGCTTTCGTGCAATTTAAGCTTTACCCTATCTTTTAGCTTTGCTATTATGCTTTGGCCGCGATACCGGTAGCTCGCCGGCATATCCCCGGGGGGTTCGTGCCCGGCTAGCTGCCAGCGCCCCTTTTTTCCTTTTTTGCCGGGCGGTTTCGCCCGTGCATTTAACGCTCCCCGCTTTTTGCCGGGCGGTTTCGCCCGTGCTCCTAACAGCAAAGCGGAATCCCCGCACACAAATTACAATAATTAATACAAAACCAACGCTTACAACAAAAATAACAAGCATTAATAACAAATAACCGCATGGAAAAACAACGGGCGCAATTATTTTTTATCCAGCAAATACCAAAAAACAATAATCCGTTCGTTAAGCCAGAAAATTAGCCCGATAGCGATAAATAATTGGTTGGCCCGCCCGCTAATTGCAAGCAACGTTCGCTAGCTAGCAAAAACAGCCCAAGCATTTTTCCCAACCGCCCAAACGTTCCCGCCGGCCCCAACATCCCAATTTGCAATAAAAAAAAAGCAATTACAAAAGCAATTAAGGAAGTTATCGATAAGCTAAGCATTGGAAACGAATTGCATTACGAAGCATTACGAAAATTCCGTAAAATTACGAAAATCGAAAAATAAGCGTACGCTTAATATTAAAATTAATATTAAGGCAAAAGCTAAAACAATACAATACTAAAACTAATAATAAAAAAGCACGTTAACAAAATGCCGCTATTAAAAAATAAAATTTGGGTACAAACCTTAGCGGTAATTAAAAACAAAATATTATTAATACTAAACGAAAAAAGCGCATTTAACAAATGGTACGATAATGCAAAAAAACCCGGAATGCAATTACCGTACCAAAAAAAATGCGCCGGAAAAATAATGTTAAGCTACGTTGCTAAGCTGTAAAAAAGAATCGGCAATGTACAAACGATAATAAAAGCAAAAGCAATTGCATGGGTTAATAATATGCTTTACTTAAACGTGGAAATGGTAAAAAGCCGAATCGAAAAATTTGTAACGTTTAAAAACGAATTTATTAAACAATGGGATTTGCTGGAAAACGATAAAAAGATATTACCGAAAACGCAAACTTTATAAACGTTTTTGGGCAGGGGGGCCATTTTAAATGCTTTCAATTATAAGCAAAATAACGAAAACGCGGGCATTGCAAACGTGCTAAACGATAGGATAATTTATTTAAATATCGATAAAAAAATTATACACGTTATAAAAAAACTATTTTACAACGAGGATCCGGCATTAATTTTTTACAATAACAATTGGCTGGAAAATAAGCTAAAAAAAAAGTTATTTAAAAATATCGAGCCAAAAAATATTAACGGTATTTTTAACACAATTTTACCCACATTACCCAAAAAAATTTAACGTTTAATAGCAAAAGAAATTGCTAAATTTATAAAAGCAATAAAGGTTAAAATGTTCGATACGGGCACCAAAAAATTGGCAACGGGAAAGCTAACCCCCGTTAAAAAAGGATACAAACAGCCAAAATCCTCGTGCTTAACAAATAAAAACAAGGATTTCGTAGCAATAGCAACGATTGCGCTTTATTATTAACGAAACGAGCTAAAGCAATAAAGCCCGTTCGTACAATAATACCGTTATACTAAAAAAAAGGAATAATAAAATATAAAATATAGCAAAAATTAACAAAATTCGATGGGATTGCGGCCATTGCAATATGCTTTAAAAAAAACGTAAATTATTAAAAAAAAAAACGAAACGCTTGGAATAAAGCTATGCAAAAAAACGAAACGATTATTTTTAATTATAACATTTTAAAATGGATTAACATTTAAAGCAAAGTGCTGTTAGCCAAAATAATATTAAAGCAAAAAGCAATATTGGTAGCAAAAAAAAACTAGAAAAAATTGGCATAAAAACGATATTAAATAAAAATTTTAAACCAAAAAGCTTTCCTAACTTCGATTTTAAAGCCGTTAAATGGATTGTAACGGGATTAAAAAACGTTGAAAGGGCGCAAAACCCAATAGCAAAGGACAAACGGCCAAAGCTTACTTCCGCTACGAAATACTTTATAGCAAAAAAAAAAAAAACCTTAATTATAACGAGCGAAAGCAATAATAATACAAACAAAAAAAACGATGGCAAAAAAAGCGTTAATAAAGCGAAAGCGATTAAAAAATTTAAAGGAACTGTACAAACCATTACGAAATAAGCAACAACCGTTAAAACCAAAATAAAAAAAGTTTGTAACGCCAACAACATTAAAAACAAAACGAAAGCAGCGAAAAAGGCCAAAATATACGTAGCTAACGCTATGTCGGCGGCAAAATAAAAACGAAAAAATGCAATAAAAATCGGCAACAAAGCAACGCTAATATTAGCAATAATCGATTTAGCAATTTAGCTAATTACAAAATGCATGGACAAAATTGCGGCAATAATTTTTAAAGCAAAAAAAAATGTAAAAAAGCCCGAAAAAAAAAGCGAACGCAATGCAAAATCGGCTTTAACATATTACGAACAATATAAAAAACAAGGTTTAACGGGTTCGATAAATTGTAAAACCGGCGAAAATTTTCTAAATTCGATATCGCAAACATTATTAATTATCCAAACAAAAAGAAAAATATTGCATAAAAGCTAACTGGATAAACCGCTAACGCGTAAAAAGCAATCCACAACCCCAAAAATATGGTAAAAATAATTAATATGCTAAACGTTTTGGAAGCAAACGTTAAACATGTTAAAAAAAGCACTAAATACCGTAAGCACAAACATATTTGCATAAAATATTGCAAAATAAAACGGGCTTTTCAAACGTAATGCTAGCAATTTACCGTTATGTAATGGTCCTGTACATTCGCGTTTATTTAACGGTGCGTTTAAAAAACAAACGTAATGCTAGCAAAGCAAGTAATAGCTTGCCATAGCATAAAATTTTTAGTAACCATTACGTATAGCACAATAAAACGAAATGGTACATAATATAAATGCAAAAAAGTTATTAAACGTTTTAATAATTAATCGAAAAAAAAAAATTCGTTTACCCAATAAAAACGGAAAACAAAAAGGAAAAAAAAATCCAATTTGGAAACAATGCTGGACGATAACCAAAAAGCATTTAAGCAAACGTACAAAATGGTAATGGATTAAGTAAAGCTAAAACAAATAAAAAAATAAAAAAAAAAAAATTAAAATAAATATAAATATTAGCAATTAATAAAAACAAACGACGGCAATGTATTTAATTTGCAAGGAACAAAAAGTCGATAAAGGCATCGACATTTATAAATAAAAGGCAAATGACAGGTTCCAAACCTGCTTAACGCGCCCGACCGTGCGCGGCAATTACCGCCACGCACGGCACGTGCAGCTGCACGTAACCCGCACGGGCCGTTAGTTTGCTTAAATAGCGTTCCTTTCGTCGGGCCCCCACTGAGCCAACGAAAGGAGCCGACAAAAGATCTTGTACCTTACGCGCGCACCCTTTGGGTGCACCCTGTGCCTTTAACAAAGGGCTACCATGCCGCTTTCGGCGCTAACGATTTTAGCGGCAACGATTTTGGCGCCGGCGAAAAAAACGTGGTTTTCGGGGATTTTGGTTCCTTTAAATACGGCATTTAATCGATTTTTTTTATATGTTTTTTTAATTAATTACTGGTATTCCTTTTTTAAAAGGTGGTTAATTTTAAGTTTTTTTATTAATTTGTTATAGCTAAAATTATAATTTCCTTTCGTTATGCTATTTTTGCAACATTGCAAAGTTTTAATGTTTTTAATTATTAATTAAATTTTAATGCCCCAATAAATAATTTTAAAATGCTTTTTTTTCGCTTTTTAATAAGTTTAAATACCGCCAATATGCATTTACCGTTACCCGAACGTTTAAGCCCGTTTGCCGTGCTATCCGGAGGTTTTTTTATTTTTTTTTCGAGCAAACAATAGTATTTTTTACTACAACGTACGTTTAAAATGCGGTAATTGCTTTAGCGTATTGCGCTAAGCATGCCCCTTATGGGCTTTTCGAAATGTGCTATACTTTGCATATCCTTCGGGATTTAAATATGTTGCATTATTAATTTAAAGCGTCCCCCGTACTATACCGTCTTTATTTAACTTTTTGTTTATAAAGCACAATATTTTACGGTTATTACAAGCCGCTTACAAATTTCTTTACGTTTTTTTTCGGTAATTAACCGGTTTAGCACATTTAAAACATTTTTTTAAACCATTCCTTTAGCTTTTATTATTTTTTTCTTATAATACCCCCGTCCTTTCCGGGTATTTACCCGTTAAAGTTTGGTATTTTCCTTATTTTATAAGCTTGCTTCCAATAAATTTGCTTTATATGCTTAAACAATTTTTTTCGTAATATCCTTTTTTGGGATTTACAAATTTTCCAATTCGTTGTAATTTGTTTATTTAACCAAATATTTTCGTTTTTGCAAAAGCTTTTTATATTTTAACAAAGCCTTTACTTTAAAGCAATCCTTTTTCCTTTTTTTCGATTTTTAATTTTTTATTTTTTAGCTTTTCGCCGGGTTTTTTTTAAACGTTTGCAATAAATTCGCCGGGAATACGTTATATATCCGGTAATTTACAAAAAGTTTTAACCGAAACGCTAGCCCGGCCAACCCAACCATTTTTAAAATTTGGAAAGGTCCTAACCATTTATTTAATAGCTTTTTCGACGGCCTTTTTATTTTAATGTTCGTTGTACTTAGCAATACTTAATCGCTTACCCCGAAAAGCATTAAGGTTTTGCTTTTATTATAGTACTTTTTGTACGTATTATTCGCTTTTTTAACAATTTTTTGGCTTGCTTTTTAATTATTTCCAAAGCCCCCGTTTTAATTTCGGCCATTGCCAAAGGTTTTTTTTTAATTACTTAAAAATTATAAAGCTTTTGCGGGTAAAACTTTATTAATAAAAACGCCGGGGTTTTTTGCAACCCTAAATGCACGTTCGTATTGTGCATTTACGTTGCTAAATGCAATAGCAACGCTTAATCATTTTGCTTTTCGCAACAAAAACACCGAAAATAATGCTTTATTATTTGGTTCGTTCGTTCCGTTTGCCCGTTAATTTAAAAGTGGTATGCTATTAATAGCCTTTTTGCAACCTTTAAATGTCCGGCAAAAATTGTTTAAAACCCGTTTGTAAATAGCTTATTTCGGTTCGATACAATTCTTTTGGGTATTTTTAACAATTTTTAAACGTATGCAAATAAAAAGTTCCCCAATTTTTTACTGGTTAATTTCGTAAACGTTAGGATAAAAAAGCTATATTTGGTAAACCGATTAATTATTACCAATATTGCATCGCGTTTTTTACCGGCTTTATTTATTAACGTTAAGAATTTTCCAATAAAATCCATCGATAACTTTTGTCCCGGGCGGTTTGGTACGGGCAAAAATACTAGCAGCCCGTAAAATGCTTGTATTTTTAGCTTTATTTGCTAGCATATTTAATACGTTCGTACGTATTTGCGTACGTTTTTAGCCATACCCAACCATTTAAATTGCCGTTTAAACTTTTTTAAAGTTTTGGCCATACTTTTGTAACCCCCCGTTGGGTTATCGTATTATTTTTAAAGCATTGCCCGTTGCAATAGCGCTAAATTCGGGATTTAAACTTTCCTTTTATGCTTAAACAAATCGTTGTTAATTTCCCAAACGTTAGGCTTGTTTTTTTAAATACCGTTTTAAATAAAATTATTTTTTGCTTGTACTTCGAAAATGCGCTTTAATATCGTTTTAATGTTTTTTTTAATGGTAATCGTTTTTACGTAAATTGCTTTTTAGAATTTGGCTAACAAATCGTTTCGGAATTCCTTTTTGCTTTATTAACCTTCCCGTTTACGGGTATATTTTAAAAACGTTTTAACAAGCCATTCGCGGGGTTCCGGTATTTTAGCTTTTATTTAATCGTAAAGTTATACTTTGCTAAATTTTTAAACAATTTTATTTAGCGCTTTATTACCTTTTTTTTTATTAAAATATAAGTATAATTTAAATGGTTGGTAATTACTTTAATAATTTTTTGTAAATAAGTTAAGTAATGCCGTTACTTTTCGAAAGCTTTTACGATTGCCAGTAATTTTAAATTAGGAATTGCATAGCGCAATTTTTTTTATTGCAATTTTTTCGATATGTAAATTACCGGGTGCTACCGGCCGTTTTGTAATTGCAATAGCACCGCTTTTATCGCAAAAGCTAAAGCATTAGTTCGTACGTACAACGGTTTCGAAAGGTTGAAATGCATTAATACCGGAATTTTTGTAAATAGCAATTTTAATTTGCAAAAAGCCTTTTTCGCAACATTTTTTAAATAAAATACGGTATTTTTGCTAAAAAAAGTTCGTTAAAAGCATAGTAATTTTCGCGTAACCCTTTACGAATTTCCAATAATACCCCGTAAAGCCCAAAAATACTTAAATATTTTTAACGCTTTCCGGTATTTTCCATTTTAAAATTGCAACAATTTTATCCAGCAAAATTTTAACCCCGAATTTGGTTATTTTAAACTTTAAAAAATTAATACTATTCGTTTCGAATTTGCATTTAGCCGGGTTAATGTAAAGTTTAAACCGTTCGAATCGTTCCAGCACCGTTTTTATTGCTTTGCGGTGCTTTTTTTGTATTTTTAAAAAAATAAGGATGTTATTTAAATATACAATGCAATTGCTATTAATTAACTTTTTAAACGCTATATTAATAAAGCTTTAAAACGTTATTGGGGCGTTAGCCAAGCTAAAAGGCATTACCAAATATTCGTAATGTTTATATTTGCAACGGAAAGCAATTTTTTATTCGTTTCCTTATCGGATCCGTATTTTGTAATAAACGTTTTTTAAATTTAATTTGGTAAAATATTAATTTTTAAATACCCGGTTAAATATTTCGTAAATTAACGGAAATGTTAACCGGTTTTTTTTAATATTTTTATTAAAACCCCAATAATCGATACAAAAGCAAAATTTCCCGTCCTTTTTTAAAACGAACAAAATTTCGGCGCTAGCGGAATTGGTTAAATGCCGGATCCAACCTTTCGTTATAACTTCGTTAAAATACCCCCGGAAAGTTTTTAATTCCTTTTCGAATAAAGGATAAATGCTTCCGTAAAACGGCATCGTTTTTTTTTCCAATTTAATCGCGTAATTTTAATTTATATATTTTGGTAAAAGGTTTAATTTATAAAATTGCGCATATTTTGCAACCATCCTTTTAACTTATTCCGGAAAAGCTTTTAACCTTTCCCCGGGGTTTTTCGGGGTTTCCAAACGTATAACCGTTAATACGGCTATCGTTTATCCCGATTGGATTAGCTTTTTAGCTATTTCCAACAAAATTATTTTAACCTTTTTAATGGTTACCGAAAACCTTTATTTTATATTTCCAAATTGGATTTTAATATTTTTTTGCTAAAATTAAAGCATGCTTAACGTAATGTTGTACCCGGTTTGGGGCATTATTACGTAAAATACCATTAATTTTCGGGTTATTTCCTAGCTATTCGTTACCCGAATTTTATATTCTTTTACCCTTAACGTAAGCATGCGTTTTTTAATATCGAATTACGTTAAATGGCCCCCGTTTGGTACCGGTATTTTTTTTGCTTTTATTAAAAAACGGTTATGCAATAAGTTAACGTTATTTTTATTATTAACCAGCGCTTTTAACTTTACCCGGCAACCGTTAATTTATAAATATATTTTAGTTTTTTAACGCGTTTTAACCGCCGGGGCGCACCTTTAAGCCCCGGTGCTTAAACGGCCAAACAACGGTATCGAATTAAATAGCAATATTTTGCTTTTTTTAAAGCATGCCGGCCGGATATGGCTTAACTTTTTACACCCGTAATACCGTACTTTGGGCCTTTTCCTTTTCGCTTTTTATATGGTTGCTAAAGCCGACGGGGTTTCCGGGTTATCCGTTCGTATTTTGCATGCTGCAACGATATAATTTAACTGCCCGTATTTAAAGCAAATAATCGGTTTTTTAAGGGCTAAAACATTTATATCCCCCGGTATCCTTTTATACGGTTCCAATATTATTTTTACTTTAAAAACTTTAGCTTGCAATTTTTTTATAATGTAAAAAAAGCTTTTAAATATTACCCGTTTTTGGATTTTGGGGCGGAACCGGTTAAAAAGCAATATCGTTTTTGTCCATTCGGGTATTAATTCGAAAAGGTTATTTTTTATTATATCCTAACAAATCCGAAACGCTTTAAACGATTTGTAATTTTTTTGCTTAATAGCGGTATTTCCCGCAAACTTTTTAATTGCTAATTATATTTGCGAATTAAGGTTTTTCGATTTTGTTTAAAATTACCGCAAAAAATCGGTTTAAATAAACGATATTCCGGTATTTAAATAATGCATTTGCTTATATTTTATTTATTATGCTCGCTAACAATAATCGAAAGTGCTAAAAATTATTTAAACCTTTACACGGTTTTTACCGTAACGTTCCTTTTTGTTTTCGAAAATAAATTTGTAATTGTTAATATAATAAGCAATATTTTACTATATTGCAAATTTTTTAAATATGGGCGGTTTAAAAATAACTTTGCTTTACGTAAAACTTTTCCGTTGTTTAAAAGTATTTTTTTTATTTTCGTTTAAGCTTTTATGCGCATACTTTAACCTTTTATTTTAAATTTTTTAAATTAAACGGGCGCGTTTGCTTTAAGCTTTTAACGCGTTATTTATTTTTTGCAATTTTTTTACAAAAAGGTTTTCGAAATTATCGAAAATTTGCGGGGCTTTTTTGGTATTTTGTTCCGGTGGTTTAACGGCCCTTTTTAACGTGTTTAACGTAGCGTCGAACGTTATTATAAACGGTACGAAATTGCAAATGCTTTTTTTAAATTTGCTTAATCCTTTCCGGTAATTACTTAAGCTTATTCCTTAAATAAAAAAAGTAAAAAAAAGGAATAATATATTAAAAATTAATTGGTACAAAAGCGGGTAATTACCGGGTTACGGGCTAAATGCGGTATTTTTTTTATTAAATTTCCGTAAATTTTTTACCAAAAATGCTATCGCCAACAAAAATTATTCCTTTTTAACCTTTTTTTTCGTGCCTTTTTGGGCACGCGGGGTTAATTTTTTAAATTTTTTGCGCTTTATACGCTTTCGTACAATTTAAGCTTTATTTTATTTTTTAGCTTTGCCATTATGCTTTGGCTACGATACCGGTAGCTTGCCGGCATGTTCCCGGAAAGGTTCGTGCCCGGCTGGCTGCTAACGCCCCCTTCCTCCTTTTTTGCCGGGCGGTTTCGCCCGTTTTTTTAACGCCCCCCGCTTTCTGCCGGGCGGTTTCGCCCGTGCTCCTAACACGATGCTTGTCTTTTTGGAGCTGCCGGTTTGCAGACATGTTTTGTCCCGTACAAAGACTTTTACCTTCGCGTTATATGGATTTTGGCACATGTTCCTGAGCTCCAGTCTTACAATGACCTGTTCGGCCTTTAGGAATGCCCATTTCCGGCCACCTGCGAAACACCTCTCCCCGCCCACATCTCGCCTTATTACCATAGGACACCCGACGAACGGGCCGGCCCAGCGGCCGCGCCCTGGGGGCCGCCGACGCAGATAGTAGGGTGCTCGGCGCCGCGGGCGGCCGGGCCTTGCCCATCTGTCCCGGACCCGAGACCATCGGTAGCTTCGGGCCCGAGCGGCCCACGAAAGGATGGGGGCTACTGGCGAGAATGAGGCAGTGCATAGAGATTTTGGCGAAATAGGCCCACAAGAAAGCACAGCGTCACAAGGTGACACGGAAGGCGTTGATTCAAACGCGACTAGGTAGACTAATTTATGCCCGGGCCGGTCAGCAACATATGTGATCAAAGGAGAGATATGTTGCCTGCGTGGTAGTTTAGAATAGATTGGCCGTGGCCTGGGCGTTTCAAAGCCTGCTTCCCCGTCAGAAGGAGTGTGGTTTGTAGCAAACTCCGTGTGCTGCTCGTCAAACTCTTGACCTGGTTTCTAAACGAACGGGTGTTCGTGTTACCATTACCTGTTGGGTTGGGCAAAGGGGAAAGGTAGCCTGGCCACGCTCAGGCTATTTACACCAGCCGACGCCAGAATAAACACCGCACTTTTCCTATTCTAACATCTCGGTGCGCGTCGCCCCATACAGATCTACGGGTCTCGGTAATAGAATGGGTAAAGTTACTACCACTTTGTGGGATTCCGCACAGGCTATGCGTTGCGATCAATGATCCCATAGCATCGTACCGTGAGCTACATTGATTGAACAACTTGATCAATGTGCTTTCCGCTTTGTGATTGAAGCCTACGTTCAGGTAGGTTCCTATTTTTTACTGTTCAGGCACCTCGAGTTTGGCATTTACCCTTTGGCCTTGCTCAATTAGGTCTTTCGCAACTGCGAGACGCCCATTTGGGGTCGCCAAGTGGAGAGAGGGGAAATCTTGATAGTCCTGCTTCTACCGCCTGGCACCAGCACTCGACAAGGACCGGAGAAATGGAATTGCTACGTGCTTGGCAAACTTTCGAACCGCCAAGGTCTCCACTCAGCTGGCCTGTGTACCACTTCGCGTTACCACCTGCCCCTCGCATCCCCACATAGGTACCGTGCATCCCATAGCGGCGGGCACTTGGCGCCTTCCCGCGATGCCTCCCCCGCCCTGCTGCTCCCCACCTCCCCCCTTGCTGCTACTTAGGTTGAGTGGAGTGGCCCCCAAGTCTGGGGGTGGGGTTGCCGTGGCTGGGTAGACCTGCTAGCGGGGAGCCATTGTTGGTCCACTGCTTGGTCGATGCACCGCAGGTAAACGGGCTGTCGCATGTTGCGCACACGCACGGCACGGCAGCTCGCAGATGTGGACGCGGCCGGGTAATTTCTGTCGCGGACCTGCTGCCTCCCTTGTTTCCAATCTCTAGGTCCCAAGAGGCTGGTGCGGGGTGCCGAGAATCCCTCGGCTTTCCCCTCGTCTTCCCTCCCGCTCATCGTCGCACTTCTTTTTTATTCGCGCACCCATTGGTCCTCCTTTTTTTTTTTCACTTGACGTACGTTGGAAGGAACATGTAGGTGCCTTCATTGCGGTGCGTTGGACTACCTACCCAAGGTACTGTGCGCTTTGTGTTACGAAACCACAGGCTCCCTTTATTCAATTGGGTCGCGTTGCTGCCTGCCGAACCCCAAGCTTGGTCATACCTCCATTTCTGCTTCGAGATTTCTTTCCGTCGCACCGTCATCCTGCGTCCTGTTCACGCCATTCAAGGCTCGCTCAAGGCTCGAGCTCGTGCCCCCGCCCAAGCTTGCACTGCGGTTGCGGTGCCTTGGCACAATTGAGTCAAGGGCAAAGCTAGCAGCGGGTTGATTGTCTGTCCTTTGTCGCCTTCCACAGACAACGCTGGTCGTGGGATGCGTCAAATGACATAGCTCGAGAGGGTTTCCTCCTTTGCTTCCTGCCGAAGCCTCCCTCGAAGCCCACCCAATCGCCATGTCGATGTGCCTGATGCGCACCGGCCTGGGCCATCATGGTCATGGGCACGCCCTCTCGCTGGCGCTTGCGAGGCACGCCAGGCATGGTGGCCAGTTAGGAATGCTGGGTAGGTGAAACAAAGACAGACAAAGGAATCTGTCATGAGACCTACCTACCTAGGTAGCAGGCTGGCTGGTCCTCTACGCCAGCGCCCGGTGGACGGGGCGTCAGATAGCCCAACGGAAGCTAACACGCTGCTAGGTGGCTCTGCGGCCTTATCCTTTGGTGGTCTAGCTCGCGCTCAGCGAAAATGGCACAACACGAGCAAATGCCTTGGGTCCGCCTCATCGCTGCCGCTAGCTTTGGCGAAGACGACAACGTGCTGCCGACAACCGCAGCAGCAACAGCTCATCCGCCATGCTTCGGTCCTGTCCGTAATCCCCACTCCCCTCGGCCAGGTGGCCACGGCTACGTACTCCACCAAGGCGCTGCCGCCGACCACGCCCTACGGCCAGCTCGCCGTTGGCGTCCCCAAGGAGACCTACAGTAACGAGCGCAGGGTGGCTCTGACCCCACAGAACGTCGCTCTCTTGCTCAAGAAAGGCTTCAAGCGTGTGCTCGTTGAGCGCGGCGCTGGGGCCCTTGCCGACTTCCCCGATGAGGCCTACGACAAGGCCGGAGCGGAGCTGGTGGACGCCGGCAAGGTCTGGGCCGATTCCGATATCGTGCTCAAGGTGCGCGGCCCAAACATACCCGAGGTGGACTCCATGAAGGCTGGCCAGACGCTCGTCTCGTTCCTCCAGCCGGCGCAGAACAAGGAGCTAGTGCAAAAGCTGGCCGCGAAGAAGACGACGTCATTCGCCATGGACATGATCCCGCGTATCTCGCGCGCCCAGGTCTTTGACGCGCTCAGCTCCATGGCCAACATTGCCGGCTACAAGGCCGTGCTGGAGGCGTCCAACAACTTTGGCCGCTTCTTGACGGGCCAGGTCACAGCCGCTGGCAAGATCCCCCCCTGCAAGGTGCTCGTTGTGGGCGCCGGCGTGGCGGGCCTCAGCGCCATCGCGACAGCCCGCCGCATGGGCGCTATCGTGCGGGGTTTCGACACTCGGCCGGCCACCCGCGAGCAGGTCCAGTCGCTGGGCGCCGAGTTCATCGAGGTCGAAGTCCACGAGGACGGATCAGGCGCGGGCGGGTACGCCAAGGAGATGTCCAAGGAGTTCCAGGAGGCCCAGCTGCGCCTGTTTGCGAACCAAGCCCGCGAAGTCGACATCATCATCACGACCGCCCTAATCCCCGGCAAGCCCGCGCCTCGGCTCATCACCAAGTCCATGCTGGAGACCATGAAGCCTGGGTCGGTGGTTGTGGATCTGGCGGCCGAGGCTGGCGGCAATTGCGAGAAGACGGTTCCTGGCGAGATGGTTACCTATCGCGACGTCAAAATCATTGGATACACCGACTTGCCCTCACGACTGCCGACCCAGTCATCGACGCTGTACTCCAACAATATCACCAAGTTTCTGCTCACCATGGCCCCGGTGGAGAAGGAGTTCGGCGTTGATCTAGGCGACGAAGTCGTGCGTGGCGCCATTGTGACGCAAAACGGCGACGTCCTCCCGCCAGCTCCCCGGCCCGCGCCACCTCCAGCACCTGCGGCCCCGCAAGTAGTCGCCAAAGAGGCCGAGCCTGTTGCCTTGACGCCGTTTCGGAAGGAAGCTCGAGAGGTCGCGCTCGTTGGAGCCGGTATGGGTACCGCCCTCGCCCTCGGAAAGCTCACCAGCCCGCTCTTTATGGGCAACGTCTTCACTTTTGGTCTCGCGAGTCTTATTGGATACCGCGCCGTCTGGAACGTCGCGCCCGCGCTTCACAGCCCACTCATGAGTGTCACCAACGCCATCTCGGGCATGGTCGGCATTGGCGGGCTCTTCGTCCTGGGTGGCGGCTACGTCCCCGAAACCATCCCACAAAGCTTTGGCGCGCTGTCGGTGCTCCTGGCCTTCGTCAACGTCTCAGGTGGTTTCGTCATCACGAAGCGGATGCTGGACATGTTCAAGCGGCCCACGGACCCCCCAGAGTACCCGTGGCTCTACGCCATACCTGGAGCTCTGTTTGGTGGCGGATTCATCGCTGCTGCGTCGACGGGCGCCGCCGGGCTCGTCCAGGCCGGTTATCTGGCGAGCTCCATTCTCTGCATCAGCTCCCTCTCTAGCCTGGCGTCGCAGGCCACAGCCAGGATGGGCAACTCGCTCGGCATCCTCGGTGTCGGCTCGGGAGTCCTGGCGTCCCTGCTGGCTGTTGGCTTCTCCCCCGAGGTCCTGGTCCAGTTTGGTGGCCTCGCCACTATTGGAAGCATCATTGGGCTCCTCATCGGCAAGCGCATCACGCCCACCGACCTCCCACAGACCGTCGCCGCCCTCCACTCCGTGGTCGGCCTGGCTGCGGTCCTGACGAGCATTGGCAGTGTCATGGCCGATCTCGATCATATCACGACGCTGCACCTCGTGACTGCCTACCTTGGCGTCCTGATTGGTGGTGTCACCTTCACGGGCTCCATCGTCGCCTTCCTTAAGCTTGCTGGCCGGGTATCCTCCAAGCCTATCATGTTCCCAGGAAGACACCTGCTCAACTCGGGCATGCTGGCTGGCAACATGGCCACCATGGGCGCCTTCGTGACCATGGCCCCTGGCTCCCCGGCAATCGCCGCTGGAGCCCTGGCCGCCAACACGGCCTTGTCTTTCGCCAAGGGCTTCACCACCACGTCTGCAATTGGTGGCGCCGACATGCCCGTCGTCATCACCGTGCTCAATGCCTATAGTGGTTTTGCGCTCGTCGCCGAGGGCTTCATGCTGGATAACTCGTTGTTGACCACGGTTGGCGCACTGATTGGAGTGTCTGGCTCGATCCTGTCGTACATTGTAGGTTCTCTTCTTTTTCTTCTTCTTTTCTTTATCGCGCTAGAACCCTCACATCTTCCCCAGGGGCTCAGTGCTAACTGCCAGTTGCTCTTCAGATGTGCGTGGCAATGAATCGGTCTCTTACCAATGTTCTTTTCGGTGGCATCGCCCCAGCCCCAGCCGGCGACTTCAAGATTGAAGGCACCGTGACGCAGACAAACGTTGAAGAGACGGCCGAGGCGCTGACCAACGCCGAGAGCGTCATCATCGTGGTGGGCTACGGCATGGCGGTGGCCAAGGCGCAGTACGCCATCTCCGAGATAACGAGCATGCTGCGGTCCAAGCGGATCAACGTGCGCTTCGCCATCCACCCCGTGGCCGGGCGCATGCCAGGCCAGTGCAACGTGCTTCTGGCCGAGGCCAGCGTGCCCTACGACATCGTGCTCGAGATGGACGAGATCAACGACGACTTTGGCGACACGGACGTGACCCTGGTCATTGGCGCAAACGACACGGTCAACCCCATCGCCCTCGAGCCCGGCAGCCCCATCGCAGGCATGCCGGTGCTGCACGCGTGGAAGAGCAAGACGGTCATTGTCATGAAGCGCGGTCTGGCGAGCGGCTATGCCGACGTGCCTAACCCCATGTTCTACATGCCCGGCACGCGCATGCTGTTTGGAGATGCGAAGGTGACCTGCGATGGTTAGTTCCTGTGGTGCCCCTGTCCGAGTTCGTCTTCATCTAGCCGCGTACCTCCGCTGACAGCCTGTTTTTGTCAACTCTACAGCCATCAAGGCGGCCATCGAGGCCCGCCAGTAGACCGCGGCCATCTCTGAACGAAGAACACGGAAACAATTTCCTTTTGAATCCTGTCACAAAGAAGCACGCCATCAAAAGCCAAGGTCCATTGTCTCGCATTTCCCCGGCGTCTAGACCTTTGGCTTATCTCGACGGATGATTCCTGGCTAGACGTGCATGTAGGAGTCTACCTACTTCGGGCTCGATAAACGCAGCATCGGCTTCCTGCCATGGAATGACTGCATTTTTGTAAAGGAGACGTTGCTATATTTTGACGGAACTACCGAATCAGACTCCGATTACCACGAGGACACCGACTCTCTCGGGGCTCGCGACTAGTGCTAGTGCGCCCATACCCCACGGCTTGGCCACGTAGAAGGAAAAAGGCATATAATCGGTGTTCCATTTCCGTCTTCCCCTCTCAGGCATGAAAGACTCTTTCTTTGGACTCTAACAAAGGTATACCCGCACAAAATCAAGAGACCACTTGCGCCAAAGGCGGCATGTCTTGATCTGGGGTTCCTCGAATGTTCAGACGGGGAGTGGTTGACATGAACCGCCTTTTCCGGGGCAGCGTTGCTCTTTGACACCTAGTGTCAGCAGAGCCAAGGGAGGGAAATTCCTCAAAGGAAGTGAATGTGGTTTCTATTTTTAGAAACTCGTCGTCTTTGGTGCAGGCGACGATGGCGGCGCCACGACTTGGAGCCACAACGCCTGTAATAGCGTCAACTTCCCTCCCTGGACCACGAACGTCCGGGTATAAAAGGCCATCAAACTGCCGCCACGTACCGGCTAACCTTTCCATCCTCAAGTCACTCAACAAGGAGAACTGAAGCAATCAAGATCACCCGAGACAACCTATACCACTCAAGGACCAACCCTTAACCAGCCCACGGCATTCGGCAGAACAACCCATATCTACTTTCCGACTCCAGCCAAGTCAAGATGTACACTCCTCCGACCATTCCGTACTACGCGCCTGAGTCCGATCTTCCTGCCCCGCTGCCAACGTGGGAGGAGATCTACGCACAGACCCAGACGACGTATATTAAGCGGCTGCCGTGCGGCCAGCAGTGGGAGCTTATGTACCGCCCTGGCGAGTGGGTGGATTCGGTCAAATCCACCTTCATACAAGTTGGCGAGCATTACACTGTCAGCATTTCGAGGGTGCCAATCGCGGATGAGAGGGATTATTGGGACCGTGAGTTGATTCCGAGGCCGTACCAACAGGACATATTTACTGGAGCGGAGAACATGATGTTCCTGCGGCAGATGATGGGGTCTAAGGTCCGAATTCCGAAGGTCTACGCCATGTACAAGCACACGATCGAATTCGAGCAAGAAACCTGTCGCCTCAACATTGTCGTGAGAGAGTTCATCCCCGGCAAGCCCGCTAAAGACTTCTTCACCCGCGCCGCCGCCTTCAAGGCCATCTTGTTCGATGGGCCGTCGGCGAACCAGCTGAAGAGGGACAAGGCGCTCATTGGGCAGCGCGTCTTCCTCGGCCAGCTGGCTGCAGCCGAGGGGCGGTCACAGATGCGGGAGCTCGAGGCCAGGCTTGCCGATGCCAATGCCGCCACCGAGCGGCGGGAACAGGAGTGGGCCAGGAGGAGGCAGCTGTACAAGGAGCTGACTGAGCCCCAGCTCACGGCCTTTGGGTCCCTGGATGTGGCCGAGGTCGCCACCTGGGACGCCTGGCCGCCGTGCATCAAGACCTACACCAGGGGCGGGGTCGTCTGCCCGATCCTCACCATCGACGACCTTATCGAGTGCTGGGCCGTTTGGTCCGCGGACCCCGTCGTTCGCGAGAGGAACAAGCAGCAGCTGCGCGAGAAGCTCAAGGGCGAGTCCATGGCTTTCATCCACCCGGCCGGCGTCGAGAGCTACGGCCTCCTCGCCGGCGAGGGCGAGATCCTGTCCCAGGACGGCTCGGTGGTCACTGTCAACTTTTGCGACCTGGCCTGGGGACCCGCCTCTTTCAGCGATGTCTTCAGCGACGCGGAACAGGTCGCCAGGACCGCCCGGGTCATGCGAGACGCACGGGCGGCCCTGGGAGCCAACCCAGATATCAAGCCGAACTTTGACCATCGCCTCTACAAGAATGTCAACTGGTCGCGCGTCCTGACTTTTCCCGCACTTAGGGCCAAGAAGACGAGCAAGAAGCCCTAAATGACGAGTTTCTTGTATTCCAAGGAGAACGTCGAGTGGGCGGGCTCACGCGCAATATATTTTCCCACGCTCAGGGGGTGACCGCATGCCCTAGACGACAATTTAGTGTATTCGTCAAGAGAGAGACTTCAATACAAAACGCTATTCCTGAATTATTTCCTCTCGTATATCATGTGCTCCTTCCTCTGTGCGTCAGATTAGTATGCTAGGAATGAGTGGAGAAGTTTGGAAACAAATACGTGAATAAGAAAACAACGAGTGTATGGACGAGCAAAATAGCCACGCAGATGACGAGATACGCGAAGAAATGGAACTCGTAGGGACCGGCCGGTGGCGGTGCGCGGGCCGATGATGGTGGGGCCGGGGGGGCCGTCGCGGCCGGGCGCACCTCGCGGTATGGGATATCGATCCTATCAAGCTCCCACCAGGCGAAGCGCACATTCAAGGCCTTGATAGTCTCGTCCACCCACTTGTCCGCCTTGACCTTGTTGCCATCGGCGCGGCTGCTGGCATATGCCGTGAGGATGGGCTCCCACGGCATTTCCCGGTTCTCGCACCAGCTCGGGCTCTGGCCTTGGCCCCACGAATGCCTCTCAGCTCCAGGCGGCAGGATGTTGTCGGTCTCGGCCAGCACGACGACGCCGGTCTCCCAAAGCTCGGGATTCCGGACGGCCCGGTAGACTTCCAGCTTCTTGATGTCGTCAAGCCTGTCCGATCAGAAAGCCACCGTGGAGGGTATCGGCCCTCCACTGGGTGGTGGCGGCCATGTCAGGGACGACCTCGATGAAGATGTAGTCGATAGCATCGGTCTTTCCGCCTTCGGCAGGGTATTTTATAGAAAGCCTGAGGAGGCGTTGTTTCGTCGCAACGGTCGATGCTGAGTCCGACATTGTCCGCGCGGATCTTGACGTGGTGGTGTGACGTCAGGTTGCGGAAACGCAGCCAGTAGGGGGGCGATTATCATATCATATCCGGTGAGCGCAGGCTCAAGGTGGGTCTGGACGGGTAGATGCAGATGGCGGGCAGGGGGGCAGGAGCTGATGTTTGACCCAACCAACCGTTCATGCTCGTTGAAATGCCATCGGGCCCAATGCTGGTCTGGTCTGTGCTTGGTTCCCCCCACGGCAAACGGGGTGGAACATTGCACGATCGGTCTCTTTTTATTTTTTTCTTCTCTTCCAGAGTTCGGTGTACAGCCCGCGGGATCAGGAACACCAAGGGGCTTCGTGGTGCACCCATCTTGGCTTTCACTGGCAGAGAAGGACGGCATAGACGCACAGTCACGGGATAGAACCGCCATCTTGGAGACGGCATAGCGCCGCAGGGTCACCAACGGCTGATGCGCATGGCCTGTGCTGGGTGCCTGGCAGGCCAGAGTGGGATGGGTGGGTGGAGGAGGTGAGCGGTGGGGGGCGGAGCCAGCCAGGTGGCACATACCTGCATGCAGGCACCCTAGCCAAAAATAAGGCCCAGACTTCTAGACTGCAGATCTTTTTTCCCACCGACGCCACCACCACCCTCAACAGGGTCTGGCGGAGGACGGTTGGAACAAACGCTCGCAAGCTCGGATCAATGCTAATATTGGCCGAACACCAGAAGTCCTGGAGAGAATTATGGATGGAGAGGGTGGGCACCTGTGTACCTGGCACGGTGCCCGGAAAATAGTCTGGACCGCAATTTTTTTTTCCCCATCCAAACTCTACCTTTCCCAATACAATTGCACCAGCACCAAAGCCAAACAACATGCCCGCGCACCACTCTACACCTAAAAAAAAAAACGCGTTCAAAGGATTTGTAATTATTTCGATGCAAAATGCATTACTTATAATCACAATAACGTTTTTCACTTTGCCGGATTATAGATGCAAAGGGCAAAATGACTCTAGATTGAATGGGCTCCTTTTTTTGTGGTGGTGGGGAATAAATTGCGGTCCAGACTTTTTTCCGGGCAACGTGCCTGGGTACCTGGGCACCCAAGCATGTACTGAGCCAGAGAGGTCAAGACGAGCCGAGAGCGGGGACAAACGCAACGATACGAAATGCAACACCCCAGCCCATAGCATCAATGCGGGGAACACCGCTAACCGGACCGCGTCGTAGCATGGACGGAACTGGCAAATACCACATCCTCCACCCGATGCTACTTGGCCCGGCGCATCATATGCCGAGATACGTATACGCGCTGCGGGTGTGAGGGAGAGGCAGACCGTCTTGTTATTTTACCCGCCCACCCCCACCCCTCTTCGCTTCTGCGCGCCTTGGTCGGGCCTCACTCAGTTTTCTGGCTGTCGACGCTGCGTCTGTCCTCGGAGCAGAAATCTCTTGGTGTCTGAGGTTATAGCAACAGCAAGCTGCCAAGCCGCAGCAAACATGCTCGCCTCGCTGCGTCGTCGCTCTCTACTGAGCGTGGCCCTCCTCGCGGCTGCGCTCTCGGGCGCCCACGCTTCCCTTCAGATCGTGCCCGGCGGTACCTGGACCGCGGTAAGTGCCCTACCTACCCACCCAGGCATCTAGGCACCCTACATACTTCACCTCCCCCCAGCACACCGTCTAACTGGCCCCCATCCACGCGCAGGACAACGGCGAGCACGTGCAGGCGCACGGCGCGGGCGTGCTCAAGGTCGGCGACACGTGGTACATGGTGGGCGAGGACAAGACGGGCGGCAGCGCCTTCCAGAACGTCAACTGCTACTCGAGCCGCGACCTCGTGCGCTGGCGGTACGAGGGCGCGCTGCTGTCGCGCACCGCCGCCGCCGGCGACCTCGGCCCGAACCGCGTCCTGGAGCGGCCAAAGGTCATCTACAACGACCGCACGCGCAAGTACGTCATGTGGATGCACATCGACAGCTCCGACTACAAGGACGCCAGGGCCGGCGTCGCCGTCGGGGACTCAGTCTGCGGGAAGTACAGTGAGTCGTGCCGTGACGCTCCTCTCGTTTCGTCTTGGCCGCGCGGACAACAGAGCACTGACCGATGTGTTGTCGCCCGGACTCAGCGTACCTGGGCAGCAGCAGGCCCCTTGGCTTCCAGAGCCGCGACAGCGGCCTTTTCAAGGACGACAACGGGACGGCCTACCTCCTCACCGAAGATGTAAGAGACCGAGAACTGCCCAGTTCGCAGTGCTCCTTGCCCTACCTCTTCCACAAGGCCGCGTTACTGATATCTACCGATCCACTCGCGCCCCCCCTCTCCGCAGCGCGAAAATGGCCTCCGCATCAACCGCCTCACAGACGACTACCTCGCCGTCGCAGGCAGCAGCTCGACCTACCGCTGGAACGAGCGCATCGAGTCCCCCGCCATGGTCAAGCTGTCCGGGCGCTACTACATGTTCGGCTCGCACCTGACGGGCTGGGACCCCAACGACAACGTCTACAGCACCGCGACGTCGGTCTCGGGCCCCTGGAGCGCATGGAAGACATTTGCCGACGTCGGCAGCAACACGTACGCGTCGCAGACCACCTTTGTCCTCCCCTACGGCGGCGCCGACGGCTCCACCAACGTCATGTACCTGGGCGACCGCTGGGTCTCGTCCAACCTGCAGTCCAGCACCTACATCTGGCTGCCGCTGCGCCTCGACGGCGCCGGCGGCGTCTCCATGAAGAACATGCCCGGGTCGTGGGTGCCCAACGCCGACGGCGCCGGCGCGTCGCCGTCGTGGGCCGCCGCGCCCGCCGAGACGGTCTACGAGGGCGAGGCGGGCCAGCTGGCGGGCGGGGCGCGGCAGGTGGCGTGCGGCGCCTGCTCGGGCGGCACGTCGGCCGGCTACCTGGGCGGCGACGGCGGCAGCAACAACGGCACCGTGACCTTCTCGGGCGTCCGCAGCAGCGGCCGCGACGCGCTGTCGACGGTGCGCATCCGCTTCCTCAACGGCGACAGCAACCCGCGCTACGCCGGCGTGTCGGTCAACGGCGCCCCGCCCGTGCGCGTCGCCTTTGAGCCGACGAGGGGCGGCGTGTCGAGCAGCACGCTGCACGTGCAGCTGCGCGCCGGCAGCGGCAATACCATTGTTGTCGGCGGCGTCGGCGGCGGGCTGTGGGGGCCCGACGTCGACAGCATCGTCGTGCCGATGGAGTAGGGGATGTGGGGTTATTTGGCTATGTAGTGACGAGTTTTTGGTGCCTCGGTGTGCTACAAACGAAAATGGCGCCGCGAGTCTGTGTTGGCTGCGAGTATCGGGTTTCTCTCCACCAAGCGCTCTTATGGACCTTGGGAGGAAAAGGGCGGTTGCTTTATCCTCGGAGTCAGCAGGCGGGCAAGGCAAATCTACAGTTCATCACAGAATACAATGGTGGTGAAATTTAGGTTGAATGCGCTAAGAACGGCTATGAATAAATTGAGCCGCTACCAAGCCACGGGAGGCGACAGGGCGACAGGGTACACCCACGTCCCAGGCTAGGGTGGGTGCGTGCAGGAACAGGGGCGGGACATGGCCTCACATCCACGTGGGCAAACTGGTCACACAGCCCGGTGACACGCTAATCGAGATGGCTTTGCGCACAGCCGTCAGCCCCGTGGTTCAGATGTAGAGAAAACAAAGAAGCCATCGCATTATATTAGCCACTAAATGCACCTCTATCTCAGCCAGTCTCTGACATGTTTTAATCATCGCAAAAACCCTGTCCATGGTCGCGCCCCGAATACACTGTTGCCTCTCGCCTGCGTGTCAGTTCTAAATGCGGTGAAATGTTGCTCTGGGGAGTAAAACAGATGAAACAAACAACAATAAAAACAAAATGAAATGAAAATAAAAGGGAAGTGATGCAGGCGAAAATGACATATCAGTCTCGCCTGCGAAACTACGACTTCCTGCCGCCCGCGCCCTGCTCCTGCAGCTCCATCTCGACGCCAGGCGCCGAGACCGGAGCCGACGCGCCCGCCGCAGGGGAAGGATCACCACCGCCGCCGCCGCCCCGGTACTCATGCTCGTCCTCGGCCTCGTCGTTGCTAAAGCAGCCCGCATCATCATCCTCGTCATCGTCCTCCCCCTCCTCGTCCGTGTCGTCGGGCGCGCGCCCCGAGTGCAGGTTGCGGTACCGCACCTCGTCCTCGTCGTCCTCGTCGTCGTCGTCGTCCTCCTCGTCCGGGATGGCCGCGCCGGGCGACGACGCGGCGGGCCGGCGCTTCTTCTCAAAGTCCTGCTTGTGCGCCTCGGCCAGGATGCGCGACAGGCCGCCGACCAGCGTGCCGGACCGCGTCAGCCGGCGCCGGATCCCCGTCGCCACGCCGGCGCCACCGCCGTCCGCCTGGGCCTCCGTCGTGGCGGCGGCCGCCTCGCCGCCTGCGCGGCCCTCTTCTGCGTCGGCGGGGGTCGCCGCCGCCGCCGCTGGTGGGGAGGCTTCCTGCTTCTGCTTCTGCTTTTCCTTCTGCTGCTGGCCCTGGCTGGTGGGTCCCGGGGTCCGGGCGCCCGTCTGTGGCGCCTCGCCCTGCTTCCCACCGCCGATGCCGAGGCCTCCCATATTGACGCCAGTAGCCGTCGCCGGCGCGGACGCGGGCGTCCGCGCCCCAGTGGCCGTCGTGGCGCCGGGGCTGCCATCGTCCCTGTCCAAAAGGCCGCGCTGGTCGTCGCGGTCCGGCCCGGCGGGCGTGCTGGGCGGCTGCTGCTGCTGCTGCTGCTTTTGGGTCTCGTCGTCTCCGAGGCGGTAGGGCAGCGGCACGTCGCGGCTGGCCTTGTACTGGGCCACGTTTGAGCAGTGCTCGTTCTCGACGCGGAAGATGGTCCACATGCCCCGGCGCGTCACCTCGGCAAAGGCCACCATGAAGGACATGATGGTGCTGTGCTGGGCGTCGTGCGTGAATATGGCGTAGAAGATCCAGATGAAGCGCAGGATCGGGTCCGCGACCATGATGCCGTAATAGGGCCACTTGCTCTTCAGACCCGTTATGTCGCGAAGGAGAAAGTTGTGTGGCGAAGGCTGGAGGAGCGAGAAGTCCATGAAGATGTCCCATATGGCTGCGGGAGGCGGGGGGGATGAAGGGTCAGCGGTCCAAGGTGAATGACTTGAGTGGAGAGTATGCGAGACAATGCCTAGACTTACACGTGTAGATGCCGTTGATGGTTGAAAACGTGATGAAAAGAGCGAGGTTGGTTCGCGTGCCGTCGATTCGGTACAGACTGAGACACATGGCCGCAATGATGCTCATCAGATACTTGCCACAGTTTACAAGGTGAGGGAACACGTTCCCAGTATCGTGGTAACGCCGAATACACTGCAGGAAGCGCCAGATGGGGGGCAGGGCCGACAGGAACCCCAGCAGGCGCGAGTGGCTCGAGTTGCACTGCTCCGGGTCTAGCCACGCGTTGCGGTACAGGCAGAAGAAGAGCTCGATGTTGCACATGGCGTACGTCAACGAGCAGTAGATGTCGCCCAGGAAGAAGTCGCGGAACTCGACGGGGTACAGGCCCGCCAGCAGGAGGCGCCAGTGCGAGTAGAGGAACCAGCGGCGGCTGCGGTAGAAGAAGACGGGGGCCGGGAAGAAAAGGATCAGGAGGGTGACGCCGATGAGCACGACGGGGAAGTAGAGGTACATGTCGTCCGAGCCCAGGCGCGAGAAGTTGATCCAGAACAGGACGCCAAAGACCAGCAGGAAGAAGGCGGGGAATTGGGACAGCTGGCGCCAGTCGAGCTGCGAGCGCGGGTCGAGCTCGAAGATGAACTGGTAATTGATTTTGTTGCGCGTCCAGAGGCGACAGTCGAGGCAGAAGAGGACGAAGAGGTAGAGCATCAAAAAGTAGCCGCCGTAGACCTGCATCAGGTAGCTCGCCTCCCGGGCCACGCTCGGGTCCTCGTTGAACAGGCGCTCCGAGCCGTAGGTGAGGCCCTGGACGGTGAAGACGGCCCCGACGCCGATGAGTAGGCCGCTGCGGAACGAGCTCCCGGACTCGTCGCCGGCCTTGCGGCTGAGGCTGCGCAGCTTGCCCGCGGCGAGCTTGTGGTTCCCGCGCTCAAAGTAGCGCGCGTACAGGTCCTCGACGGCGGCGATGTGGTCGTCGAGCAGGGTGCTACGCACAAAGTAGGACGGCGCCACGCGCTCGTACATGTAGCGGTACTGCGGGCGCGCGTTGACGGCCTTGTCGTACTTCTTGTTGAGCTTGCGGAACGCGGTCCGGTTGAGCATGGCGTAGGCCTTGAGCAGCTCCAGCCCGCGGTAGAACTCCTGCAGCGCCAGCTTGAGCTTGCGCTTGGCCGTGCGGTACGGCACGTCCTGGTCCGCCGCCGGCCGCCGCGCGTAGTCGCGCCGCCCGTCCGCCGCCGCCACGGCGGCCCCCTTGAGGTGCGGCGTCTGTGGCATCTGCTGCAGCGCCTTGGAGTTTGGGCCGGGCCGGCGCGAGAAGAGCTTGGCCCGCGCCGCCGGGCCCATCCAGTCGTTGCGCGACGAGGTCTTGGCGCTGCCGCCGCCCTTGCCGTTGCTGTTTTCGGCCGAGTCGCCCCCGCCACCGCCACCGCCGTTGCCGTTGCCGTTGCCGTTGCCGTTGCCATTGCCGTTGCCGTGCTCGTGCCCAAGGGCCGTCTCGCGCCGCTGCAGCCTCGCGTCGGCCAGCTCCTGCGTGCGCCTGTTGCGCATAACGTGCAGCTGCTCGCGCAGCGTGATCAGCCTCCGGGCCGCCTGGTCCTCCTTTTCCCGGTAAAAGGTCTCGACCTTGTCCAGCTCGCTGTCCAGGAACGTGAAGAAGTCGCTCTCGCGCTGCCGGATCTCGTCCTGGTTGGTGTTGACGGTGCCAGGCCTCAGAGTTGGCCTGCGTCCCACCATGGGTGAGGGGTGTGAGAAGAGCCTCTTGAGCCGCTGCTTAGGCGTCCCGGAGGGGCCTGCTATCGGCGAGCCGTCGCCGTCATTCGTCTCGAGAAACAGCGCGTGCCTGCCGTTGCCTTGAGTGGCCGGGGGATGCGACTGGGTCGGGCTCCCGTTGACAGGCGAGTGGGTGCTGGACTGGGCAGCCGAGTGGATTACGCCCAGGCCCTTTGGGCCATTCGAAGCCGCTCGGCTGAAGGGATTCCGGAGTCCGGGCGTTGTGTGAGCCGATGGTTCGTGCTGCAGATAGGACGGAATCCTCTCCATGGCGGGCCCGGGGAGCTGAAAGTCGATGGCTACGGGCCCTCCAACGGCCCCGGCGCTGGGCGGGGTGGCGACGAAGCTTCCATACTGCAGGTCGTGCCCCGGCGAGTCCGCCAGCCGCTGGCTCTCGCCTTTGCGTCCCGGGATGGGCTGAGCGGCTATCGTCGACGAGCCATGGGGCTGGGTGGCAGCACGTGACGCCGGGGTGGTGCTGACGCGCCTGAGGGCGGCCGACTGCGTCCGCTCCAGGCCCGGCGTGCGGCCGCTGGCGTCGGTGCCGCTGAAGGTGGGCCTGCGGGCGAAGCGCGGGGTGGCATGCGGTGGCAGGTCGCCTGAGCGGCGTTGAAGCGTGGGCGTGGTGTTAGCCTTGCGCACCGCCGTCCTCACAGCCTTGATATATTTCTTGCCGCCCTTGTAGTTGAGATACTTGATCCTCCACTCTGCGGCGGTCCATGGCGATTAGCTGTTGGCCCAACAAAACACCCATCAGATATTCGGCTGAAGTATGATTTACCCGGCACCAGCTCCTGCTCCAGCTCTTTAGCAAACTTCATGACGTCAACCCTCGGCACTCAGCCCCAATGTTCCTGACGGGTGTATTGAAGCCTCCTGTGCGCGATTCAGCAACGGCACATCCCGCCGCTGGGGCGTGGTTGAATCGAGGTCTCGGGCTGTCGATCCGTTGTCGTGGTCGTGATTGACAGGACTGGCCAAGATCTGCCGCCTGACGTGCAGAAAAGGGCCGTTTGTTGTGCAGCCGTTAAAAAGCAACTAAGCCGGACGGCGCTTTCGGGCAGGTTCGGTCGTTGCAGCTTCAAAAGATCAATGTCTGCTCTCAAAAGTGGGGAAGGACGCGAGAGCCGTGCCAAAGTGCAGGCTCAGGCTCAGATGCGACAGAAAAAGGAGCTGACGAGACGTCAACGGCACAAAAAGGAACCGCATCGAGACCATGTCAATTGACCGATGCGGCCGCCGCTCACTTTTCAAGGGGAACGCAGCCGAGGTGCCTGGCGCTCAGGGCGGCTCCACTTCTCCCCGTCTCCCGCATTCCCAATTTCCCTAACCAGAAAGAAAAAGCGCCCTAGCCGCCGCGCCAATCAGATCAGGCACCAGATCCAAATTGACCCTGGCTGCTTCGGGCTGTTGTTCTCCACTGATTGTGGTCAAGCCGCATAAAAGTTTGTCAACAATTGCCAAATAACGGTGCAGCCATTGGACCCGGGCTCGCCCTGTCTAATGTCTGGAAGGGGTATCATTTTGGTTGGGGTACGTCAAGGTACCAAAGCACGGCTTGCTTTTGTGCACTGCGTCGTCCAAGACAGCCTCTCATCCGTGTCCTAGACATGCATTCACAGCTGTCCGCCCACCATCTTCACAATCCACATGGCAATCCGCACCTTGAGCCCGACCCGGCGCTCCGTTTTGGCAAAGTCGTCCAAGCCCACCGGCGCCGCGTGCTCCTGCAGCCACGCCTGCTCCTCGGCGAGCCGCCGCCGCAGGCCCTCGTTGGTGGTCACGACGAGCGCATTGGCTTCCAGGTCCAGCGAGTAGCTCCGCTTGGTGTAGTTGGAGCTGCCGATGACGGCGAGCGACGGCCCCGTCGCCCCGTCGCCGCCCAGCGTCACCCACAGCCCCTTGGCGTGGTAAGTCCACCCGCCCGGCTCGCCCGACGTGCCGCGCCGCCACTCCTTGAGCGTTACGGTCGGGACCTCGTCGCCGTCGCTGCTGCCGCCCTTCTCGACCACCCCCCGTCGCTGCCGCTCCACGGCGTCGAGAAAGCGGCGGGCCAGGAGGCTGTAGGCGTCCGGGAGCATGCCCGAGACTCCACGGGAGCGGTAAAAGCCGTTCGCGTAGGGGGACGCCGTGATTACGGTGCCGCGGCTGCCGGCCGGCACGGTTGACAGCAGCAGCCGTGTCAGCGACGGCGCGGGGTTGAAGTAGCCCGCCGTGAAGGTCCAAGACGAGCCCGTGGCTAGCCCCGCCGGCGACGATGCGAGCGTGGACAGGACGTGTGTTAGGGCCGCCTGCTCCGTCGAGGTGTCGGGCCGCAGGAGCTGCGACATTTGCGCGAGCACGTACACAGACGTGTCTGGGGCCTCCCCTGCGCCGTGCGATGGCGGCATAACCTGTCTCTGTGCTTGTGTCATGTCTGCCAGGCCATTGTTTGGTACACCGCTGCTCCCGCCGATCCGCGACTGCGGTCTGGCCGAGATAAGGTCCCGTAGCAGTCTGGTAGAATCTGCCACAAACTGTTTTGGATTCTCCAGTGGCGATGGCGCCTCGTTAGACGTGGGCCAGTCTAGCTCAAAGCCCGAGGCCGACTCGGACGATGGGCGAACAAGGAAACTGAGTGAGCAAACGGCTTTCTGTAGCCCCCAAAAGTACGACGTAATGTCGCTCGAGGAGAACATGTGATATCTATCCTGACGGTTGGTGAAGTAGTCTGTCGAGAGGTTCGCCCTGTGTTACGTCATCCACACATGTCAGTCTTTCCAGACATGCTTCAAGATCCGCACCCGGGTCCTGCCGTCTTCACCTACCCCGACAGTATGATCTCGTCGTCAAACCCGTATAGCTTCATGTGCTGCAGGCCCCAGCCCTCGTTGATTCGGCGGGGTATGTGCTTCTTGCGCATCCCAGTCAGGTTCGGCGTGTGGTACATGCGGATCTCGACCCGCTCCGGGCCGAACTCGGAAACGAGCGGCGCCAGGAGCGACGCCGAGCACGCATCGGGACTCTCTCGGGTGCCGCGCAGGGCATCGGTGAGAATGCTGAGCTTAAGGTCGGGTTTCGCGCGGAGTGCATCCTGGAGCGTCGCGATCTGCCGGCACCGTCGCTGTCAGGACAAGGACAAATGAGGAGATTGCGTAGAAATAGGGGCTGCTTACGAGGTCCTTCTCCGACTTGCCAATGTAGAGCGTAGAGAGAAATATCCTCCGCTCGGCGTGCCTGATTTTGTCCTAGTAGGACCTCCCCGCCAGGGGTCAGCTCCGACCTCCTCTGCCCCTCTCCCTCCCCCGTCGCACACGCCAGCGGCATCGCACCTTGAGCGTCTCGTAGAAGTCGGTGGGTGTCTGTATTATGCGGATGCGAGACCCGTGTATCTTGAACGAAGGGGCTAGCCTGTCCAGCTCCTCGACGAATGGCGCGAGCATGGCGGCGCTTGATGCTTGCGGGCCGCCTGCTGTCGGTGCAGTTGAGGAGGTAGTGTAGCGTCGGCACTGCGCACGTCCGGCGAGTGGGCTGTTGGGAGCGCGAGGGGTAGCGCGTGGACGCCCGAGTCCGCAGCGCGAAAGCCCTCTGACTATCATCGCCGCGACACCGCTGACGTGGTTGTTCGTCGAGCTGCTGTCAACTCAAACGGAGAGTTTGTTCCAAGTTTAGAAGTTTCCAAAGCCTCAAAAGCCAGGGTTAGGGGATGTGTAGCCCTGTCAAGCTCGTCATTGGCTCGGAGTTTGCCAGCTCCACCAAACGTGATTCCGCGGCTGCGTCACTTGGGTCAACTTCAATTCGGCTTTTCCAAACCACCATCGAGGCCTTGCTGTTGAATGACGGTCCATTGGCCACGCGACCGCCCACCATGTCGACCATCACGAGGACTCTCGGCTATCTGCGCCGCATCGGGTTCAAGGTGCGCATCGCGAGTCCTTGCCTCAAACCCCTTGGCGCTGGAAGCGAAGCTGACAATTGAACCTGAGGAATTCTAGGAATACTGGCACCAACTGAACGTACGTCTCCAACCCCGCCGTTGCTATTGATTGGAGGCCTGGTGGAAATGCTGACTGTTTGCGCGCGCGGCCTGTATAGTACATCGGTACGCGATCTCGACCCAGAGGCAGACATGAGGAAGGACAAGACGGGCGGGCGGCGGCGAGATCTACGATAGATGGCGGCGACTGACGACCGGCGTGTGGAAAACAGGCGACACCAAGGCCGGCACCCTAATCGGCACCGACAGGTTCGGTAACAAGTTCTACGAGAACATGGAGGAGGAGCTGCCCCGTACGTGCTTTCCGCTCCCCGACGAATACTAAGGACCGAGGATGCCTCGACCGCGGGGTTATTGCCATGGCAATGATACCAGGCTGACATATTGGATTGACGCCTACAGTTCGGACTAGATGGGTCAACTACAAGGCCCACGACTTTGATCCGTACGTCCCCTGACACTTCGGCTTCCATCTCATTTCGCTGTAGCCCCGCGAGGTCAATGGGTGTTGGTGGCTAACAGTGCATTATTTCCCCTGAGCAGCGGCAGCATCGAGCCGCACTGGCACGCCTGGATCTCGTACTCGGTGGACACACCGCCAATCAAAGACCCGCTGTTCAAGCAAGCTGCCGACAGGCCCTGGGCGAGCTCCAAACCCATTCTAAACTACACTGCCACTCGGGGCGCCTTCAAAACGTACAGCACGTGAGTTCCGGCCCTTTTTCACTAATTTGTCCAGGAGCCTGTCAGCATATTATTCTTTGGGCTCAATGGGAGAAACCTGGCCGCAGATTAGACCCTTTGCCGCTCATGCTGCGGTAGATGTGTATTTACTGACTTGTTTTCTCGCCTCCAGCACCCAGCCGAAGCTCACGGCTTGGGAGCCCAAGGTTGCGGCCAGGGCCTAAAATGCTAGTTAGAATTAAGGTGTCTGTACATACAAGGGAGATGCACAAGCATAGAGAAACGAGTAACTCATCAGTCTGTCATATGACAATGGCGGCGCCTCACGTGATTATAAGCATGGCCCCTGTTCAGGGGTATAGGGTGAGAGAATGAGACAGGGACCCTTTTACCAGTGTATGTGTATTTAATCTCTGCCAAGATCAGTTTGGCATGGCCGTCTGTCCCACGGCGTTTCAAGCGAGACAAGTACAAGATATACAAGGGCAAGGTGGAAGCGATGCATTTATGTATCATAACCCCGAAGGACGCGATTGTATTACTATGCACCGTAAAGCAAACATTCTAGACGACGGTATGGGGTGTGAATTCACACGCGGGAACAGTATAGTATGGAAGAAACCCCGGAAATGCATCGACGTATCCTCTAACGCTCGTGTATGCCTGCCAACCCATCTATTCTAGTACATCAAACGCACCGGCCCGTCCCCTCAGTGCCACTCGGCGTCGACCTTCTCGAACTTGTCCAGGAAGGCCTTGAAGAACTTGACGCCCAGGCCCGGGTCGAGGGCGCCCGTGGTGGCGCGGATCGAGTGCATGCTCAGCTGCGGCAGGCCGGCGTCGGCGCTGCGCACGCCCATGGCGGAGCTGAGCGAGGGCCCGACGGTGCCGCCGGAGCGGGAGTCGTTGCGGATCATGAAGGTCTGGTTGACGCAGCCCGACAGCTCGGCGACGCGGTCCAGGATGGCCGTCGAGACCGAGTCGGTCGTCATGTGGCCGTTTGAGTCGGCGCACACGGCCACGCCCACGTTCAGCCGCGGCGCGTGCCCGTCCAGGTAGCTCGAGAGGAAGTTTGGGTGCACGGCGTGCGTCACGTCGGCGCTGACGAGGAACGAGGACGCGTACGTCCGGCCGACGACGCCGGGGCCGAAGGGCGTCGTCGTCGTCGTCGTCGTCGTCGAGGACCCGCAGAGGGCCTCGACGGCGCGCTCGACGACCGACGGCAAAAAGTTGCCCTTTGCGCCCTGGCGCAGCAGCGACCCGATCTCCTCGTCGTCGAAGAGCGCGACGAGCTTGACGACGCCCTCGTCCTGGTGGTCCGTCGCGCACAGCAGCGCCTCGAAGGCGGCCCACGAGCAGAGCTTGTCGTCGATGCGGCCGGCGAAGATGAACTCCTTGTCTAGCCCGCCCACGGCGGCTGGCTGGATGTCGAACAGCTCCAGCTCCCAGTTGACGATGGACGCGGCCGACTTTAGCCCCAGCTGCGACGTGATGAGCTTGACGAGCTTGGGCGGCTGCGACGCGGCGAAGGAGCCGGCCGGCCCGCCGCCAAGGTAGGGCTTCGTCTCGTCTGCGCCGGCAGCGGCGCCCGGCGCCGAGAAGAGGTCCGAGTTGTCGAGGCCGATGATGGGGACGGCCTGCGTCTCCTTGTTGCCGGTGCCCATCATGCCGACGCCGAAGTGGGGAGCTAGCGTCGGGACACGAGCGACTGTTTCACCACGGCGTTTGTGTTAGTTCAACCCGCGCAGGCGAATGGGTTACTTGGGTAGGGAGGGAGGGGAAGCGGACGTACTCGGCCAGTCGACCTTGACGAGCCTCACGGCCGTCTTGCCCGTCTCCTCGTCGCGCACGACGACACGGCCGCCGATGCTCAGGTCGCGGTCCCACCACGTCTGGTTGAGCGAGCCGGCGTAGGGGGCGACGCCGAGCTGCACGTAGCCGGCCTTGTTTGGCTTGCTGCTCACGGGCTTGAGCCGCGCCGTCAGCGCGTCGATGTGGCCCGCGATCATGGCCACGCCGTTGCCGGGCTTGTAGGCCTGCCCGACCGCGAAGGCGATCAGGGAGCTGCCGTTGCGCGTCACGTAGTACTGGCCGCCGGCCTTGACCTTGCCGGTCCAGTCGTCGCGTGCGGGGAGCTGTCGGGGTGGGCGATCAGATGTGATGTCAGCTTGGGCTGGCTCAGGGGATACGAAGGGGTTTCTCCCCGCTTGTTGGTCCTCCGCCTCACCTCCTTGTAACCGGCCTCGTCTAGCTTGGCCTTGAAGTAGTCGACGGCGTGGAAGACGGTCGGGCTCCCCGTCAAGAAGTCGCAGAAGGGCTTGGTGAAGACCTCGGGGCGGCAGTCGCGCACGGCGCAGACGGGGCACTCGGGGGCCTGGACGATGTGGTCGACACCGTAGGGCAGTTGCACGGCGCAGCGGATGCAAGCGCGCAGGGCGCGGCGCGCCACCTCGTTCATCAGATCGCCCGCGATCAGGTACCTAGCCTCGTCGCTCACGGCCTTGGCCGGCTGGGCGCGGGCGGCGGCGGATGGGGACGGCATGGCGGCGACGGGCGCGGCCAGTGAGGCGGAGGACGAGGCGAGGGCGGCGGAGCGGAGCGAGAGGTTGGACGCGCGAGCTCGCAGGTAGTCGGGGGTGTGCTTCGTCATCGCCGGGCCGTTCTGGCGGGCTGGGTGGGTTGCTGTCTCTGGTGTCGTTGATAGGTGGGAGGGAGATGGGGAGAAAAAAGAAGGGGGAGGACGGGAGGCAAAGCAGCAGACCAGGCCAACTTATCGGTTATACAGGACACCTGTCGGCGTGTCACGGTGAGGGGGAGAGCCGACGGCAGCGTCTCGAGACTGAGTCGGGCGGCTTCTTATCGGAGCTCTGGCGATACGGTTGCCATGGGGGTGCGCAAGCCGAGGACGCCTGGCGGCAGATGACCCCTGTCTGGAGCAGCACGTGCGCACGTCAGTTGCGCTTGGCTTCTCGTAGCGGCCTGCCATGCCGTCCACCTGCCAACTCGAGAGGCCAATTCATCAAACGGCGTCCGAATTTCAATCCGACTATCCCTAGCGTAGAATGGCCCTTTTCTGTCCAGGCCGAATTCGGGGGTTTCTGCAGGCGCGGTGGCGCGCTACCCGGGCTTGGCTCTTTGTGAAGTGCAATGGATCAATGGTTTGATTTGATGCTGCATGGGAGTCCGATCCACCTCTCTCGCTGAATTCGGCACATCTCCCCACGCGTATGCTTAATTCAAGCTTCCTGGGGCCGACCTCCTGTCGTTCCCGAGCCATAGCGCATCATCCAATCCAAGTCCATGCATGGAGAGCTGCGTTGTGCGGGGTCATGGGATGACATGACATCTGTCGCACCCTATTTGGTGTCTCCTGCAGCTTCAGCTCACTGCAGGTGGCCTAGTCCGTAATTGGTGGTTCAAACGTGCTTTGCAGAATCCTTTGTGCTACACTGTTCTAGGGTTGTTGTTCGTTTCTCGTACTGGGAGACGGTTCAGGTCTTGTGCTCCCATTTTCGCAATCCGATGGCGACAAATGCGCCGCCGACATTGGTGGCACAACTAGTGCACGACGAACACCCATCCTCACATCTTCACCTGCCAAGCACGTCTGTGCCGTCTAGCTCCAGGCACAATGGATAATCCGACCAACGCCACCACTACCTCCACGCGGGACAAAGAAAAGGAACACCAAGAAACACGAGTGCCGCAGATTCACGATGGACCGTCTCCAGCCCAAGCACCACCAACGTCGGACCAAGAATCAGGCCCAGTGGCCAACACCAACGCCAATCATCATGACCCCACGCTCCGAGGGTTCCGTCTCGTTGCCGTCGCGGTGGGCGTCTGCTTCGGAGCGCTGATGATGTCCCTAGACATCGCCATCATAGGCACCGTCAGTGGTCTCAACCCGCCAGAACCGGTCTTTCAGCAGCACCAGGCAGAGCAGAGCTGACGGCCCGGCCCACAGGCTCTCCCCTCCATCATGTCCGACTTTGGCGACACCACCCAGATCGCCTGGTACCCGGCCGCCTTCACCCTCGCGACCTGCGCCCTGACGCCCGTGGCCGGCAAGATGGCCGCCGTCTTCCCCCTCGACCTCGTCTACAGCTCCTTCACCTGCATCTTCCTCGCCGGCAGCATCCTCTGCGGCTGTGCCCCCAACAGCACCGCCTTCATCGCCGGGCGTGCCGTCGCGGGCGTCGGCGCCGCCGGCGTCTCCAGCAACGGGCTCACCATCCTCGTCACCATCGCGCCCGCCGGCCGCAAGCCCGCCCTGATGGGGGCCGGCGCCGCGTGCTTCGCGCTCGGCCTGGTGGTTGCTCCTTTGCTTGGCGGAGCGTGAGAGTCGCTTCTGCGTTTCCCTTTCTATCTCTTCGCTCTTGTCACTTCTCCTTGCCCTGTTTCCTGGTGCTGACTTACCTTTACTATGGCTAGGTTCACCGCCCGCTTGACATGGAGATGGTGCTTCTGGATCAACATACCGTTCAACCTCCTCACCATCACCGTGGTGTCAACCTTCTTCCGTCCTCCACAAGGCCGTACTAGCAGCAGCGTGGGCGGCCGCATCAAAAGCCTCGACTTGGTTGGCTGTTTCCTCTTTGTCCCAAGCGTCTTTATGTTGCTTCTTGCCCTGGAGTGGGGTGCAGATCGCAGATCATGGAGCGATCCGACCATTATCGGCCTCTTTGTCGGCGCGGGCGTCACCCTCCTTGTCTTTGTCGGCTGGGAATGGTCGAGAGCTGCCGATGCCATGATACCGGGTAGCGTGGTAGGGCGTAGGACAGTCGCCTTCGCTTGTCTCTTTGCCTCGACCCAGATGGGCGCCCTTACCATTGCGTCCTACTACCTCCCGGCCTGGTTCCAGGCCGTCCAGGGCGTTAATCCGCTCGATAGCGGCATTCGCATGCTGCCGACCGTCCTCACACAAATAGTCACCACCATCATAGCAAGCGGATTGGGTAAGGTCCTATCGAATAAGGGATTGTCAACGTCGCTCACCTCCTGCAGGCAGCCGCTCGACTAACCACCTTGTTCTCGTTCCATCCCTAGCAAGGAGAATGCGGTACTATAACCCTTGGTTTTTCTTGTCCGCAGTATTTCTCTGTATATCCAGCGCGCTGTACACCACATTCACGGCTTTCTCCACGCCCCCAAGTCAATGGATCGGATACCAGGTCATTCAGGGGTTCAGCGCCGGCTTCGGGATGCAGATGAGCTCGCTGGCCGTCCAGCTTGAGCTCAAAGATAGCCCCGAGCTCCTGCCCGTCGGTATTGCTCTGGTGATCTTTGTTCAGTACCTCGGCGCCTCGATTCTCCAGGTCGTGGCCGGCACCGTCTTCACCAGTGAGCTCAGCTCGCAGCTCATGCATGCCGAGCTTGGCCTCTCGCCGTTGCAGCGCAGCCTGCTGTTGTCAGCGGGCCTTGCTCATATGCGCGAGGTGACGGCTGCAAATTTCCCGCAGCTCCTGGACCATATCTTGGAAGCATACAATGCCGCCATCACCAGAGTATTTGTAGGTTCTGCGCATTCCTTCCCACTGACTACTCGAGACACAATCAGCGCACCATTATAGCCCTTTTTGCTTACGACCCGGGTCGCATCTGCTGTCTCTGCGCTCTGCTCACACCATTTCTTACTCGGACAGTTCGTCCCTGTTGCTGCCGCCGGAGCTGGTTTCTTGCTCGCCTTTGGGATCAAATGGACGGCTGTCGAGCAGCCACCAAAAAGCAGCACAGGTGCTGGTGCCGAGAGCCTTGCTGGCGATGCAACTCTTGATTCTGCCGGGACCCGCGCTGCAGGCCCTCCGTCGCAAGTGCCGGTGCCGCCTGAGGGTCGCAGGAATGCCTAGCCCATATATGATGGCACCCGCACCGAGTCTCCCATTGGAATTATGAGAGAATCAGAGGAGAAATCACTGGCACAATGCTGTGACTGTAGGGGGAGTAGATTCTATAATGTTAACTAAAAAAGTGTCATATTCTCTGGTACCTCCCGTTGTGTGCTCAGCCTGCCTGTACAGGCTGAGTAAAGATGTTCTACAGGGTTGAGTCTTGCTCGTTTGCTTTTCTTATATCCATCATTCATCGACTGCAAACACTGACGCCCCGTATCGGGCCTAGCCTAAGCATGAGGCTTCCCATCAAGTGGTCAACAGGCCTCTGCTGGGAGCGTTTGCTCACGCCTGTGAGAGAAGAAGGTTGCGCGATAGGAATGTCAATCAAGACTCGATCTCACACGGGAAATTCTGAACAGGAGTGAAGGATGCCAGTCCAAAACTGCATTGGCCCAATTTTATTAAAGACGCGAGGAGAGTACGCAGCGATGATACGCAAGGAGAAGGAATAATTAGAAGTCCACCCAACCCAAAGCGCCAGAAGTCCGCCCACCCAAAGCACCAAATAGAGTCCACCCACCAAGAGCACCGAATAATGCAAGCCTAAAGCACCAAAGGAGACCTAGCCGAGACACCAGAGGAAGCCAGACGGAAGCGCGAAAGAAACTTGACCACAAGCAACAAAGAAAGCCAAGCCAAATTACCATACTTCAATGACCGCGACGACCAAGCTAGTGGCGGGACACTCCCATTGCTGACGTGATTCTTCCTTCCCTTGGTCGCAAGCTCGGGTCTAACCTCAAGCCTGGGGCATTGGCGAGAACGGCAGCGAGCAGCCGGGGCTGCGCCTCGTACGTCTTGAAGTTGGAAGGTGCCATTGCAGATGGAGTAGTGCTCGGTGGTGATATTCGTCGAGAGTGCTGAGCTGATTCTTCTTTCCCTTGACCGCAAGCCCGAGTCCAACTTCAGACCCGGAGCACTGGCGAGGAGTGCGGCGAGCAGCCGGGACCCCCCTTTAACGTTTCAAAATTGGGGGGCCCATAAGTCTTGAGAGAGCCATCGGCAGCCGTGCTGATCTTTGCACAGCTCATAGATCGTTCCGCCAACCTTCTCGAGCGGGCAGGCGAGCGGGCAAGGCAGCAGAGTGATGCATAAATGTCGCGACTCCGTTCAAGGTTGCCCGCCCCCTCCCGGGCCCAGACGGGGCCATCGATGGATTCCGACGACACTCTCAGTCTTTCGACCGAGAGTGTCGCAGACGAGACCGTCGATCTACTCCCCAGAAGGTCAGTTTGGAAAACCGTGGTGGTGGACGAGAAGGAAGTACTCACAGAAGCCCTGTACGTCGGGACAGCCAATCGGCGGCCGTCCCTCCCAGGTTCGGTTCTTTTCTTGTGCACCGGGCTGCCTTCGGAGTGGCCCTGGGCTTGGGTGTAGGCTTAGGCTTAGTTGGGGTCTTGGGCTTGGCCCTTCACCCCAGCCTCGCCCTCGCCCACACCCTCGCTGGGGCCCGAGCCCTGGCCTTGGGCTTGGTCTTGGTCTTGGTCTTGTGCCTGTGCTTGGCCATCATGACCAAGCGGCGGCGCCGAGCACCGACCCTTCCGAGCCCGTCGTCGTCGGCGCGGCTTCGCTAGCATCGCGGGATGCTCAGCGGGCGTTTGGCAGCCCAGGACGATGACATCCTCGGGCTCCGAGGATTGTACGGACCTCTCATTAGGCCCCATTGTGCTACTTGGAGAGACGGTCAGCCAACTAGATTGGGTGTTTTTAGAGAATGGCAGGCCTAGTCCATCTTGAACAAGGCGTTTGATCTGTTCCAGCCAAGAAATGAAATGGAAAAGAAACGGCTGGTGGATCGGCAGTGCTGACGAAGAACTGGAAAATTGAAGGAGAAGAGGCAGGCAGGAAGGCAAGGGAACATCTATCTCACGAGTCGGCGCGGTTTGCCCAATCTTCGGGGCCACCAAAGGTGATAATGGCAAGGGACGACAGGGCTTTCTCGAGGAGCCTTGACTCCCAGGGAGATATATAGCGACGTGCGAAGTGGCAACTGGGAAGGATATGGCTTGGACTGCTGGATTTTTTATAACGGGTAGTATGAGAGGCAGATGGGCATGAGGGGGCTGGGCAGGAGATCTCGTTGCTTTGGCGAGTTTCAAAGCGACGAAAGGCTGGTCGTTGAAGGCAAAAGAGGAGATTGCTTACTGCGAGCTAAGATGGTCTTTGTTGAGTTGAAGCTTGGTTTCTGGTCAAGATGAGATCTCGTTGTTGTTGGTTGGAAGGGTGGGTGAAGTTCGTGGAAAAATGTAGGCGAGGAAGAGCAGCGGAATTGGGATTAAGTCACCGATGACTTGGTCTGTGCTTAGGGCTACTTGCCCTTTGCTGTTTGCAAGAAGGCGATGACTCTTCACGTTGGAGGTGTGAGTATGTAGGTAGGTGAGTAGGCAGGTAGGGCACAAGCGTGATATCTATTCTTGTGCGAGGGGGCAGAACAAGCACAGACCACGTCAGAGGAAGCCGCCTGGCTGGCAGGTGCCGCCGAGGAGTGTCGTTGCTCGCAGGTGGCAAGACGCGTGAGGCTCTGGGGCTCCACCCTGAGCCTCAAGGCACCCTTACATCTAGGTAGGTATTACGTAGTCTGACCTCGGGCCCCCTGCACTTGGAGGGCTTTGGAAGGCACGCATGAAGAGGCCTTCGGGGCGGTCAGGAAGCTTTGCCTGGGCAAGCCTTGGGGAAGGATTCAAATAGAAATCACTAGATATTCTGACAGTGATCAGATCCTGCCTCATGGAATGGATAGAAGGCCAACGACATCATGGCGTCCATCCAGGCCTAGATCTCTCTGCACCGGAGATAACAAAGATTCCTCCTCAGCCCCATTCTCAAGTCTAGACGATCCGTTCCTGACAGGAAGGTGCAACATTTTTAATGGAAGCCGGGCCAGGCCCAGAGCTTTGGCATCAACATGATCCTCTTTATTGTGAATCACTGCTAGTCCTCGCCTTCCAGAAATATGTGCATGTCAGACAGTGGTATTTACGAGCTATTGGAGAACCTTCCGAAGGAGTTGAATGAGTGGAGGGCTCAGGGGGCGCGTTCGCTTCATCCAACTAGCTCAGCTTCAGGATAAATGTACAATAGCTTATTTGTCACAAAGTAAACAGTATATACTGTCATGAGGAAGCCTTAAGCATAAATATCAAATGCTTAAGGCATCGGAAAAGCGGTCCCCCTGCCTGGAAGCGTATGACGCTTCCAGGCGTCAGGAGGGAAGCTTAGTAAGCAAAAAGGACAGGGAGTTACGTATATATAAAGGGCAAAGGCCCTTACGGGACCTTGCACTTTAAATCTTTTCCTTTTTAAAGCATATTAACCGGAATAACCTTATACCGTGCTTATCCTTTTTGCTTACAACAATTATAAGCCCGGCGATTTTTAAACCCTTTAACGTAAAGTAAAAGGTTTAATAATACGAATTTATTCTTTTTTTATTACTTTTATTAAATCGTTCCCAAACGCGCTTTTTTAAGCGCGTTTATTTTTTTTTTCCTTTTCGCAATTTTTTTACGGAAAAATTTTTACGCTTTCAAAACCTTTTTCGATAAAATTTTTTTTACCGAAGCAAATTTCGTTATTAATTTCGAACGTTGCTAAAAACCTTTATTAAATTCCATTTTTTTAATTTTTACGTTTTTACGCTTTTAAAATTTTTAATTTTTTATTTTTTACCGTTTTATTTTTACAAATTTCCGGTTGTTACCAATTATAAGTAATACAAATAACGATTTTTTCGTAATAGCGTTGTTTAAAAATTAAAAGCAATAATTTACGTAATCCACGGCGCTTCGTTAAAACGCATTAATTTTAAAAATTTAAAACCAGGTTAACCCTAATTTAAAATTCCCGAACGACGTATAAGCTAACGAAATTTTAAATTTTAATTTTTTTGCAGCAAAAGCCCGGGCCAAACACGTTAAAAACTATAAATTCAAGCGCTTAATTTGGCAAACAATCCTTTCGACCGAAAAAAAAAGGTTTGCTTAAAAGCTTAGCAAAGCAAAAGCAAAGCTACGCAAAAATTTAATCCTAAGCTTTTCCAAGCCTTTTTGGTTTTTATTAAAGGTAATTTTAAAGCCAAGCATAAAAAAGCGCTTAAAGCAAAAAATACCGCAAACAAAACCGTTTCGAAAAAGATTATAACCCTTTCCAAATGGATTAACTTTTTTGTAAACCTTATTGCGCTTGCAAACGCGCAGCTAAAAGTTTAAATTAATAATTACGTTACTTTCCGTAACATTATTATTTGCTTAAAACGCTTTACGCTCCCATTTTTATAATAAAAATTTAAATAATTTTTTAAAAATACCGCAACACGCTTAAAAAAGCCGCTAGCACCATAAATATTAACCAATAATTTTTAAAATTTTAAACGATTTTTATTTAAACCAAAATTAAAAACCTTTTTAAAGTATAAAGCTTTACGCCCATGCTTAACTTTTTTAAGCATATAAAACGCTTTAACCCTTTTTAAGCAAAGCGTTACCGTTAAAAAATAGCTACGGGCAACTTTACAAAAAAAATGGATATTTTGGTTACCAAATTTTTAACGATCCTTTTTTAACACCGCATTAATAATTTAAGCACTAAAAAAAACTTGCGTTTTTAATTTTTAAAAGCGCATTTAAAAATAAAAATAAAAAAGTTAAAAGCATTTAACAAAATAACGCAATAACGTACAAATGCCCGGCTTGTATTTAAAACCATTTTTAAAAGCCGGAAAATTACTGGAAGCTCGTTTACGTACTTACCGGCAATTTCGAACGCTTTTGCAACAAACCAAGCAACGAAAAGTGCAAAAAAATTAAAAAGTTCTTAAAAAAAACCGTTGGAAATTATTTAAAAAGTTCCTCCTTTCCAAAAGCAAATTTAAAAATTTCGTTTAAGAAAAACAAGCCGAAAGCGCGTTAAGTTCCGGTCCTTAAACTTTAAAAAAAAAAGGGATTTAAACGCGGCCGTACTTAAGGTGCCTTTGCTTTAAAGCGTTTTTTCGGCTTTTAATATTATAAAAAATACTTATTTTAAAAGCACGTTATTCGATAATTGCAATTCGCTTTACATCGTTAACAATAAAAAGCGTTTCGATAAAAGGTTATTCCAATTATTAAACGGTACCGAAACGATTTAGTACGGCATTTAATACCTTCCGATTTTAAAACGTAGCATTTGTACGCTTTTTAACTTTTTAAACGGAAGCGAAAACCTTAAGCTTTACAACGTTGCTTTAATAAAAAGCTTTTATATTAATATTATTTCGGAAGCCCGTTTAAACGCCAAAAGGGTATGGTTTTGCGGGAAAAACGCAATTTTGCGCATTAAAAAAATTACTAACAGGAAAGTAATTAAACGCTTTTAGCGCAAAAATAACGTAATATTTTATAAATACAAACCTATTGCTATTTATTTTATATTAACCACGTTACAATTTTTCCTAAAAAATACGGTTTTAACCTTTGCAATTAAAAAGTTTTTACGCCGCAAACGTGCTACGCATACGTAACGTCCATTTTCGAACTTTACGAAACCGCGAAAAAATACCGCCAACTTTTAGCACTTGCGCAATGGTTATTTGGAATTACAAACGCTAAAAGCTTTCGTTTAAAACGCCCGAAACGTTAAAATTAAAGGACTTAAACGGATCGAATGCAAAATATACGCAATAACTTACGTTACAACCGTTATTTTTAAGCGCTTTATAAAAAAGGCTATGCGCCCTTTTTAAAAGGTTTGGTTTAACCTATTCGATTACTTTAAATTAAAATTAAAAATAAATTGGGTTTTGCTATTAATAAATAAATATAGCGGCAAAACTTAAAGCTTTATATTTTTAAACAAAAAAAACCAACGGTTACCAAAGTTTTAAAAAAATAGGAAGCGTAAGTAAAAAAATAATACGAATTGTTTATTGTTACCTTTAAATACAACCAAAAAAAGTTTATTATATTTGTAAAAGGGTTTTCGAAATATAAAAAATGAATTTAAACTAAAGGCATCGTTATCGAAACCTTACCGTTATATACTTACAAACTTAACGAAATAATTAAACGCACGGGATAAAACGTTATTACGAAAGGGATACGCATGCGCAAAAGCGCAAAACTTTTTAAGCATTTATAGCCGGAAGCAATTTACGTTACCGTTTAATTAAAAAACATAAATCCTTTACCGTCGAAAAGCATGCGCGCTCCCAATAATATCCTTTTAAATTGGTTTCGGGGGTAATTTCGGCATTACGCCCCGAAACTTTTTACGGGTTTAACAACCGATTTAAAACCGGATTGGAACGGCATTTACGCTTATAAATGCAAAGCTTATTTTTTAAACGTAAAAAGGTCTTATAACGCGGATTTTAAGCATTTTAAAATTAACCCTTGTGCCGGGGTTGGATATTTAATAAGCTACCAAATTTCCAACATTTACCAAATTTAAATTCCGTTAAAAAAAAAGTAATAATTATAAAAAACGTTAAATTTAATAAAGGAAGCTTTTTTAAAAGCAAGCAAAAAAAGGACCTAATTAATGTAATTACTTACAATTTGCTGGTTAAATACAACGAAACGGAAAACCCGCTTGCAACCCGAAAAGGAATTGTTAATGCGTTGGGGCTTTTCCAACCAAAAAAGCTTTAAACACCCATTTTCGTTACCAAACATTAAAGTTAAAAATTGGGGGTAAAAAAGCCAGGTTTTATCGTAATTACAAAAGCTAAAGCCGTAAAGGATTCGGCCAACGGGCCGGATCCAAACGCGCATAAATTTTTAATTCCAAATGCTTTAAAAAATGGCCATAAAGTAAAGCAGGTGCGTAATACGGGCTCCCCACGTATAAGCAATTCGTATTACGGCTTTATACGGCCCGGGAAAAGCAATAACTTCCCGCCGGTAAAGGGTGGAAATAATAATAAACCTAAAAAACAACCTTTAAAATCGTTAAGGCTGGCTTTACCTTACAAAGCAATAAACCGGTTTTTGCTTACCCCAAAACCGGATATGCTAATTGCAATTACAAACGGCATTTTTGCGGCGCCTTTAATTGCAATACTAAAAGCGTTTAAAATTTTTAAAAGTTTGTTCGAAATAAACCCAAACGAGCAAAAAGCGCCGCTTTCCTTTCCTTTTCCGGTTAAAAAAGGCAAAGGCCAACCCCGTAAAAGGACGGGCCTTTCGCTTTTGCTTAAAGCCTTTTCCTTTAACGCGTTTCCACCGGATTTGCCAATAATTACGTCCAAAGCAATCCGCGCCGTAACGCGTGCGGCCGCAAAGGAAAAAAAAAAAAAAAAAAAAAAAAGGGAAAACAAATAACGCAATAACTTTAATAGCGCCATTTTTTATTACGGCTTAGCAATAACATTTAACGCTTCCAAACCGGAAATTAAAAACGTTGCTTTTAAAATAAACTTAATAAATAAAAATTAACAAGCCTTTTTCGATACGTATTTGCTTAATTAACAAACGGCAATTAAAAAAAGTAATTTTAACCATTGCCCGGTTTACGAAATAATTGCAATTGCCGTAACGAAAATATCGAAATGCAATAATTTTTAAAAAAATAAACGGTTGCATCGAAACGAATTACAATAAATCCTAAAATTTTAACGAAAATTTAATACGCACCCGCATAAAAAAAATTTAAACAATTTGCTTTCGGGAAAATTAACGAATTATTAAAAAAAAAATTTAAAAAAAAATTCCAAAAAATTTGCTTAATAATAAAGCTATTAATATTATTTAAATATTTATTTACAAATTTAACGAAAACGGTTACGTTACGAATTATAAATTCCGCGCGGTAATTAAAGGTAATTAATAACCCAATGGTTTGGAAAAAACTTACGCTGTTACGTTTGCAACTAAAAGCTTTAAAATTATAATAGCAATTATAGCTTATTTTAACCTTAAAACGCATTAAATTAACGTTAATAAAGCTTTTTTTTACGCAAAAATTGGTAATAACCATATACCCGTTTATATAAAGTTCTTTTTTGGGTATTACCGAAAAAGGTTTGTAACCCGGTTTAAAAAAGCTTTGTACGGGCTACAAAACTTACCGAAATTATAATACTTAACTTTTAAAAAAACCTTTAAAAAGCTAAAGCTTACCCCGTTAACGGAAAAGCCTTATTTATTTATAAGCATAAAACGTAAAATTTTCTTTTTTTTGTACGTTAATAACATAATTATCCTTAACCGTGCTACGCATTTAAAAATAGCAACGAAAATGTTAAACGGTTTTAAAAAGGAATACAAAATAAAAAAGGAACCACTTAAAAAATTTTTTAGGGTTTAAATCGTAAAGGATAAAAAAGTACGAACAATAACTTTACATTACAACTTTTACATTAACAAAATCGTTAATACTTTTAATTTTGGAAATAAAAGCGTAAAGCGCTTCCCGTTGCTTAGCCAAACGTTTAAAAAAAATTTAGGGGTAGCGATACCCGCCGAAGTCCTGGCCATGCAAAAAAAAATCGGGTTTATACTTTATACGGCCATTATTATCCGCTTAAACGTTGCTTTTGCAAGCGCAAAACTTTTTAAATACCTTACAAACCCAAGTAAAAAGCATTTAAAAGCGGTAAACCATACCCTTTTGTATTTAAAAAGGTTAAAATTTTATTGCATTAAGCTAAAAAACGTTCCAAAATTCGATTACTTGCTTTTTGCTTTAAACGCTTCCTTCGCTAACGATAAAAAAACGAAAAGGTTGTTTAAAGGATACGTTATATTCTTATTCGAAAGGCCCGTAACGTAAAAAGTAAAAAAACAAGCTACCGTTATAACGTTTACTATAAAAGCAAAGCTTTTAGCGCTTATAAAGTTCGGAAAAAAAACCATTGCTATGCAAAGGCTTTTCCGAAACCTGCGTTTAAAAATTAATATTTTTTAAAAGCTTTGCTATAACAATATACAAACAATCCAATTAGTAATTAAAAAGGGCACCCGCATTAATACGGTTTTAAAGCACGTAAATATTATAAATATGTGGTTATGCCAAAAGTACCAAAAAAAACGTTTAATATGGTATATTTTAAAACCGCTTTTATATTAGCAAACGGGCTTACCAAAAACTTTTTGCTTTACAAATTTAAAATATTTAAAACTGTTTTAAGGTTGTACGACTTTTTTAAAAACGGGTTAACAAATTTAATACGCAGCCAAAAATTTCGAAATAAATATTAAAAGCGTATAACGTTTGCATAAAAGCACA
>NW_008804553.1:529981-616318 GCF_000145635.1 Gaeumannomyces tritici R3-111a-1
ATAAAGCATGCCGGTTTTAAATAACAAAACGGCATTTAATTATAACGCGTGCAATTTCCAAAAGCGCTATACCTTTTTTTATCCATTTTTCCTTTTTATTTTAACTTTAGCCCTTACTTATTATTTAATAAATAAAAGCATTTTTATAAAAGGAATAGCCCCGAATTATTACGGTTTTAATGTTACTTTTTTAATTTTTTCGTTATTATTACCATTTTCCTTTTTTTTAAAGTTAAATTACGAAAAGCAAAATTATTTTAACGGAAAGCTTTTTTATTCCTTTTTTTGGTTTTATTCTTTTATTTGCTGCCCGGTTTCGGGTAAAGCTCGAAAAAATGGCTTACCACTTTTTTAAACTTTTTAATTTTAAAACGAAAGTTACCCAAAAGCTTTTTTTAAAATAAAGCAATTGCAATGCGCAATTGGGGCAAAAAAGGAAAAAGGTTGTAACGGTAATTGCTTTAAGCACATTAAACATACCGTAAAGTACAACCGTTCCAAAAGGAACGCGTTATGGGCTTATTGCTATAAAGGCCCCGAAATTTTATTAAAAAGCTTTTGGTGCATTTATTGCATGGAACCGCGCGGGGAATGGTATTATCGGAAAAGCCAATTGGAACGTTCCCGTTAAAAAAAGGTCGACGGTTTCGTTAAAAGGAAAGGTTAAATAGCATTTTTTTTAAGGATTAAAACGGAAAAAAAGAGGTGGTTAGCATAAAACCCGCGAAAACGGTTGGGAACGAATTAATTTAATTATTTACCTTCGTTTTTTTACTTGCTTTGCGCTTCCGGGTATTGGAAAAAACGACGGGCTTATTGTTATTATCGTTATTTTTTTAAATAAACCGATTAATAAATTTATTAAAATTAAAATCGATTTTAATTATTTAACGAGCAAGTTAATTAAGCTTAAAGCTTTTGCTTGGTTTAGCCAAAACTTAAAAAGCACCGGTTAAATTAAGTTAAAAATTAAAACGAAGGATACGAAAAGTAATAAAAATAACCGGAAATTCGAAAACGGTTACGGCAATATTAATCGGGGTTTAAATTAAAAAACGGCGCAAAGCTTTTATCCGTTTAGCGTAACGAACCCGATTAGCTTTAACCCGCTTAGCGCTTTTAGCAAACGCACGCGCTTTTATTGCTTTAATTGTTTAAGCGTTATTCCAAGCCTTTTTGCGGGCAATTTATTGCTTCCGCGCGTTTTTTGTATTTCGCTATTTATCCTTTTTCGTAAAGGATTTACTTTTTTTTTGCTTATCCTTTTCGATTTGCTAAGCTTTTTTTTTTTTTAAATAATGCTTTTTCCGTTTGCTTAATTTTAATTGCTAAAATAGCCATAACCGTTTACAAATCCGCATTATACGCGCACAAAACGAAATTAGCAAAAAAGCAATAAGTTGGTAAAAAAGCAAAAAGCTATAACTTATTTTTTTGGGCTTAAACCCGGTTAAGCTTTTTGCGTTTAACGCGTTTTCGAATAATTGCACGCGTTGCTTTATTACCGGCAATACCCATTTTCCAGCCAATTTATTAATACCGCACGATGCTTTTAAAATATTACGCCGCCGCGTAAAGCACTTACAATTATTTGCTTTTGCTTTTACAAAAATTTTTGTATTAGCAAAGGTTTAAACGATAAGAACGAAAGCGTAAAAATTTACGGATTGGTAAAAAAATGGTGGTAAAAAGGAAAAAAAAGGAAGGCCGGAACGAAATAAAAAAAAAAAGGTTTTAATTGCTACGCTTACTTTTTTCCGGTAATGGTTAAAGCATTTGCTTTGTTGCTTTTAGCAACGGGAAACGCTTGCTTCGTTACTTTTCGAAGTTAATGCGTTTTTACGGTTACCTTTTAAAAGCGAAAAACGCTTATTTCGTTACTTTTTAAAGTTAATGCGTTTTTACAATTAATTTTTAAAAGCGCGGTAAGCTTTTAAATCCCACGTTATTAATATAGCAACCAATTTTTTTTTGTTTTATTTACAAACAACCCAAAAGGTTTGCTTGGGGGGTATGTTAAAAAATAAATAATATATATTGTTATAAAAAAGCTTTAAGCATAAATATTAAATGCTTAAGGCATTGGAAAAGCGGTCCCCTTGCCTGGAAGCGTATAACGCTTCCAGGCGTTAGGAGGGAAGCTTAGTAAGCAAGGAGGACAGGGAGTTACGTGTATATAAAGGGCAAAGGCCTTTACGGGACCCTGCACTTTAGATCCTTTCCTTTTTAGAGCATATTAACCGGAATAGCCTTATACCGTGCCTATCCCTTCTGCCTGCAACATTATTCCATTTCCACTAGGATGTTTGCTATACCATCAGGCGGTCTTGAATGCGAATCATAGGTTGCATCCGTTATGAAGATGATAAGAGTCTGCTTTAGGTTCCCAGTCTCGTGGGTTATGTGCTGTTCCCTGACCCAAAACGCTCCGTCTCAGGCTTCGACAGCCAGCGGTAGACTACGCACCAAGCTCTGGGGCTACCCACCTCCCGTTCTTGCTCTCATAGGTAGTGTATTCCCCACCACCGCTATCTGAGCTAGCATACTCGTTGCGGTCCAGATGAGCGCCTATAATCACCCGTTAGATAGTATATATCACCGGTCTGCCGTGGGTTTTAGTAGTCTTGGAACATCATCAAGCTGATCGACGGCGACGGGTTGGCCAGCCTAATTAGCGCCAGGCAGTCTCAAGAAAGAACGCAAAGCACATCTCTACCGATATAAAATCCTGCCTACTTGTAGACGGATAAAGATATGTCCATAGTCTAGAGGGATACGAGCAGTTCTATATTAGGATTTGACACCAAGAGCACTTATGGCGCCAGGACGGCAGAATGGCCAGCAAAATTGCCGAATTTGGCAGGTCAATGGTCAATGCCAGCACTCGCCTGCGCCTGTCGATCGACAGCGATCGACGAGGAACCAGAGGGGGGTCCTACGTTAGTGGCTTGGCGCTGCGGGCTTGGTGGCAGACTCGGGCAATATCTCAGGGGGCAGCGGCACGCCCGGATCAAAAAAAACGGGACACTTTTTCAATTGGTGGTGGTATGCACTGGGGCAAAAATTGAAAAGTGTCTCGTTTTTTTTTATCCAGGTGTGAGCGGCTCTTTGCGGGGAGGTTCTATTCTGCACAGGATCCACCGTATCCTTGTCAGCCATCAAAGGGGTGTTGGGTGCGCCAATCACGAGCCCGCGCGAGTTCAGGTTCCCGCTCACATGTATTTGGGACCTGCCGTTCCCGTCGACTGCAGTGACATGGTGTAACCTCGTATTTGCACCTCGGGACCCGATCCATGCCATGGAATCCACCCGCCGACATGCAAATTTCACCGCATACGACTGCAGATGGACGGGTAGGCACCTGCTTGCCCAGACAGCTTCTAGTAGCAGCATCGTCGGCGTGCTTAAGAGAGGTTCCCCTCGCCCGTCTCAACATGGCCTCTCCCGTTCTGTTCAGCCCCAGGTCTCTGGACTCCTGCTGCATCCCATCGCCGTGACGACGACGAGATGCACGCCACGCGAGCACTCCTTCTTCTGGGCCTAGGCCTCCTAAACGGGGCCGCGGCCCTCCGCGTGCGCTCAGACGGCACTGTTGAGGATCCCCTCGCCGGCGGCAGCAAGACCATCATCGTCGAGCTGGCCAAGGGCTGCAACATCGAGGGCGTCAAGCGCAAGCTGCAGGAGCAGTCTGCAGGCACAACTGTGGTCAAGACATTCGAGTCTGACATCTTCACCGGCATCAGCGTCGAGACCACCGACAACACGCTCGAGTCCCTCCAGGGCCTGGCCGACGCCGTCAAGGCCTGGCCCATGCGCGTCATCGACATCCCCACCCCCGAGCGCGGCCAGACGTTCAGCACCGACGCCACGGCCAAGGAGTACTCGCTGCACAAGTACACGGGCGTCGACAAGATCCACGAGGCCGGCGTGTACGGCAAGGGCGTCGTCGTTGCTGTCGTCGACACGGGCATCGACTACACCCATGCCGCTCTTGGTGGAGGCTTCGGCCCTAGCCACAAGGTCGTGGGAGGCTACGACCTCGTCGGAGACGGCAACTACCCCACCACGCCCAGGAACCCTGACCAGGACCCCAAGGACCAGAACGGCCACGGCACCCACGTTGCCGGCATTATTGCTGGCAAGACGGACCACTTCACCGGTGTTGCTCCCGAGGCAACCCTGCGGGCCTACAAGGTCTTTGGAGCTGGCAGCGGCGGCACCGAGGAGGCCGTGCTGATCGAGGCGTTCCTCATGGCCTACAAGGATGGTGCCGATGTCATCACCGCTAGCGTTGGTGGTGCCGACGGCTGGGCCGACAGCGCATGGGCCGTGGTGGCGTCTCGCATTGTCGATAGCGGTGTCGTGGTCACCATTTCCGCGTCAAACTTTGGCGTTTTTGGCCCCTTTGTCGCCTCGTCCGGCAGCTCGGGCAAGAACGTTATTGCTGTCGCCTCGGCCGAGGGCGGAGATCTCTCTGCGGATCCCTTCATTGCCAACTTCACCCTCAATGGGAACACCAATGTGTCCGACCTCGGCTACGTCCCCAGCGACAAGGCCTGGAATATCACCGGTATGAAGATTGTGCCGACGTCGCTCAACACATCCGTCGTCGATGATGCGTGCCAGCCTCTGCCCAGCGGGACTCCTTCCCTCCAAGGCTCTGTGGCCCTCGTCCGCCGCAGTGGTTGCGAGTACGCGGTCAAGCAGGCCAACGTCGAGGCTCTCGGCGCCAAGCACCTTTTGTTGTACAACAACGACGGCCTCTGGGCCGTGCCGTTTACCCAAAGGAAGAGCTCCGAGCTGGCCCTCGTCGAGGCCAAGGCCGGCAAGGCCATCGTGGAGACCGTCGCTGCCGGCGGCTCAGTGGTCGTCGACTTCTCACAGAAGCACTCTTACAAGGTCGGAGTCTTCAACAGCGCCGGCGGCAGGCCCAACGACTTCACCTCGTGGGGCCCCCTCTGGGATCTGCAGATCAAGCCTGACGTGACGGCGCCCGGCGGCAACATCTTGAGCACCTACCCCGGCAACCAGTGGATGGTCATGAGCGGCACCTCCATGTCCTGCCCTTATGTCGCTGGTGTCGCTGCCCTATACGTCAGCGCCCACGGCGGCCGTAAGGTCCACGGTTCCGGCTTCGGCCGCGAGATGTTCCAACGCATAGTCTCCAGCGGCGGCGCCCTTCCCTGGTCCAACACCGACCCTTTGCGGACCGGCACTGTGGCGGACGACAAGGGCTTTTTTGCGCCCGTTCCCCAGGTCGGCACGGGCATGATCAACGCGGCCAAAGTCCTGTATTCCGATACGCGAATCGCCTTTGAACCGTTTGCGCTCAACGACACGGCCAACCTTAGGGCTGAGCACGAACTCGCCATTACCAACAGCGGGAAGGAGCCGGTCGAGTACAGTTTCCAGCTGCAGCCCGCTGCCGGAGTCGAGATCTTCCAGCCCTACAACCAGTTTGGTGCCCGGAACAGCATCTTTAAATCCCTCGAAGACCTGGAGCCCATCAGCCTGGTCCCGGGCGTGTCCATGCCGGAGCCCATCACGGTCGCGCCGGGCGAGACGCGCAACGTCAGCTTCAGCTTCGCGGCGCCGACCGGGCCCGGCGTCAACGCCAGCAATATGCCGCTCTACAGCGGCAAGGTGCTCGTCACGGGCGGCAACGGCGACTCGCTCTCGGTCCCGTACATGGGCGCCGCCTTTAGCCTGGCCGGCGAGTTCAAGCAGATGTGGAGGAAGGGCAGCCCCGAGTTCTCGTGGAGGACCCCGAGCGTCTGGACCTTTGACCTGAACCCGAGCGCGCCCGGCTACCCCATCATCTTCATGTCGGTCGAGTACGGCGCCCGCGAGGTCCGCTGGGACATGTTCGAGTCGGGCTGGACCGAGGACCGCTGGAGCTACCCGCCCGTCGTCGGGGAGAACGGCTACGTCGGCTCGGCGACCTCGTACGACGCCACCTACCTCGGCAGCGTCTTCAACCCCGCGACCATGCGCGTGAACGACACGTTCCCCTTCCCCATCCAGGGCGTCGTGCGCAACAGCGGCAACATCGGCCAGTACCACTTCTGGTGGCTCGGCGCAATGGCCAACGGCTCCCAGATCACGTCTGGAAAGTACAAGTGAGTTGTCTCGTCTATATCTGCGTGAATTCTGCTGCTCTTTAGACGCACAAGCTGACTACTGTCTCCGCTTCGCTCCTCAGGATGCGGTTCGCTGCTCTCCGTCCTTTCGTTGACCCCAAGGCTTCGGAGAGTTGGTCGGTCTGGGATCTGCCAGAGATAATCATCAACAGGGCGGCCCCGGTCGTAAGCAACAGGACTCAGTCCTAGTGTATCACATCGAAAGTAATGTTTATATATAGTTTACGATGTAGTATAATGTCCGTATCAGAGTGTTCGACGCGCTGCCCTACCGTACCGACTGAATGTATTGCTCTCTGTCGCACCTTCTCCACTAATTCTTGCGCCATATTGTTGTAAGAATATGATGTCTTCGTTCACAGCACAGAGGCCTTACTGTCTGGGGGCGTCGCCTGCTCGGGGCACCGTCATAGTGCACCATCAGGGTAGAAGCCGCTGCCCGACTCCATTTTGTGACAGAGTTTGCGATCGCTGCGGAACCAGGAAATGGATGATGGTAGCGACGAGGGCGCTTGAGCCGACGATTGCCGCGAAGAGAAGTAGGATCCGTAATGCCGCCTCCATTGTTGCTCGATGTTCGATGTGGCAAGCTCGCTCTGGGATAGAAAAGGAACAAGGCCGAGTGTGTGCGTCCATTCGCATCTGGGTATTCACCGGATGGTATGCCTGTAGCCGCCCGTAGATGGAGCAGAACAGCAGGCAGGAAGTAGGTGTTTGGGCATCCAGATATATACAATGGCCGGCCTGAAGGTTTCACATGCATTCCGTGTCGCCGAATCGATGTGCATGTCGAGTATCCCGGGTGCGACTGTCACGAAATTCACATCTGCTGTGGCCCGTAAGGGGTCGCTGGGCGCGGGTAAGCTGGGGGAGTGGTCAGGCGGCTTGGTGCTTCACAAGGGGCCATCTTGGTATGCTTGTGCGACCTTGCGAGTGTCGTCTTCCGACGGGTGCGACCTTTGTCAACCGTTCGCCGCGCCACATGTGGTGGTAACTACGCGGGTCGGGTGACGCTTGTGGAATCATGGCAGGAATATGACCGCAAGACAGAGGAAAGGGGAATCGGCCTGGTAAGATGTGCTGTACTCAAGTGAACTCTCCTCGGAACAAGAGCCTAAAAGTGCGGCAGTTGACATTATATGCTCTGTGAGTATCCAGCCGTGTTCCAATACACTGACGAACCCATTTCCGATACATCAATATGTGTACAGCCAGCATCCTCACAAAGAAAACCCCATGGCGCGGCCCCAACCCACCTTGATACGCCGCATCTCCGGCGCGCTCGCTTATGGCCTGGTGATCAGGTCGCGTGCAAGGAGTAAGGGGGCGGGGCATCATCCAGCTCGGCCACCTGCAAGTCCTGGGAAAACACCCGGCGCTGCAGATCCCGCCCCTGAATGGCCTCATCTCCTCCGAGACGGTGGATGGCTTCCCAGGCAGTCTTGACACCAACGGCACTGCCACTAGCCCAGAGCGGAGTGGGCTCCCGTCCCGAACCAAACGAAGAGCACTTAGAAGCAGCAGCTGTGGCGTCGGCTTGCGTGCCTTGACCGGGGCCATGCTCATCGATGTAGGTCTTGTCGTCGGCAAGGTCGTCCCACTGGAGGGTGTCTAGCTCCCACCTGCCGCCACCGCCCAGCTCCAGTTCGTGGAGCTTCTGCGCGAACAGAGAGTCTTCCTTCTCTTGATGGATAGTGCCCGTAAACCGGTGTCGGCGGTTTGGTGTCTTGTCTAGATGATCTTCACGTTCACGCCCAGAGATGGGTTCGTATCTGGAGGTGGTGTAATGGGATGGGGCGGGTGCCCCAAGTTCTACGGAGCTGGGGCGCTCATTCTCGGACGGGGGCTGATGGAGATTAGGGTCGAACCGGACCCGCGCTTCTCTCACGCCATGGCGACGCTGGTCCGACGGCGGCTCTTTGTGATAACCAGATACACTCTGGCCGTTGCTGTGAACTCGGATGTCGACACGACATGTGTGCGAACACGCCACCCCATCAGCAGATCGGAGGCGGTCTTGTCAGCGGTGTTCTGGCAAAAGCGGCAGGTGGGAGGAGACGAGACATCAGCCCAGGGCTCGGGCGCGTACCTTTCTCCACGCTCTGTGCCGGCAGCACTCGACATCCCGTGCTGCGCTGTATCCAAAATCGGCAGCGGGCGAGCACGGGAGGTGCTTGCTTCGGTCAGCTCCTCTCGCGACTGGTACCGACGCTGGCGTCGCTCTATGACATAGTCTCTCTCGCGCCCGGGCCGGACACAATACTGGACGTGGGTCTTTCCTGCCACCGTGATCTTCTTCCGCTCCAGTCTCGGCTCGTCCGGGTCTGCCCTCAGGACGTGGGAGCTGAAACGTGCGCGAAGACTGGAGGCCATCATGTGCAGAGCAAAGAGCTTGTGGAGTGCCTAGGCGGGCAAGTCTGGGCTTGGAGAGGCATCTTCGGGGAGGGTGATGGTGCTATTACTTGTATCATGGCGATGGTGATGGGTCGTCAGGCTTGGCATGGCTCCAGGAAAGCGTGGAATGCCGCTGGTTAGCCCTCCCCATCAATTTAATCCCCAGCATGCGAACGTGCCTCCAGGTAGGTCCGGCCAGGAATTCAGCACCAAGAATTGAGGGACCAAGCAATGCTAACATCACCCCGCGCAAGCCGTTGGACCTGGCCAGCCGTTTTCGGCACCTCACTGTTTTGCGGTATGGATATACACGGTAGATGCCTCATAGTGAGCGAAATCGAGTTTGCCGGTGCTTTTGGGTCTGGATTGTTGATCGAGGTTGTTTGTTCACCGTGTACGCGATTGGCCGCGTTCAGTCAACTCCCTGTGCCCCTAGTGCCCCCAAGAAGAAAAAAAGTCCCAGGCCACCAAGCCCCAGCCGCTGCAGGCCCCTAGCCCCGGTTGCAAACGTGCACCGAGAACAAAGAGAAGCACTACCGACACCCCGCAAACGATCACAGGCTTCACGGCCGCCTAGTGACTATACATGCTCACGTCGACTGAGGGTACAACGGCTATGCTATCGAGGCCTGGAGCGTGGATTGCCGTGCTGGGTCAGGAGGATGCAGGTATGATGCAACTGGAGGGCGATGCATGCTCGGTGAGATCGAACCCAAGGTTTCGCAGTCTGAGCAGACTCGAACCATTTTTCTGCCTGCTGAGTCCGAGGACCAGGAAGCTGAGGTGACACACGCAGCCAGCCACGCTGGGCCGGAGCGGGAGAGCAGCAGAAGGGAGGCACTGTGTGTGCTAGTGTGCCCTCGCGCAGCGACTACACTCGCAGGCGACCGGGGCCTGGCGGGTACCAATTCGGGGCACCACAGACATTCTACCGTGCTCCCATGTCGCCCCCGCCATAACCGCAGCCAGGAGACTATCACGCTTCCACGCACCAAAGCTACTACAATCCTCCCATGCGGCCCCTACCACCACAGGAGCTGGAGCCGTCGGAAGCAGGCTGAGGTGACGGCCAAATTGAAGTCGCGGTCAAGACCAAGATCAATGGGAAGAAGACAAAACGGGGACTACCGAAGTGTTTCCCTTCCAAGGCGTAATCCTCAAATCTTGCTTCGGGTTTGCGAGGTGTGCTACGGCTACGGGGCAATCGGATCTTTCGGGGAAAATGCCAAATTTCACGAGCAACCCATACCGCAGACTACCGTGATCCCGTGGAGCAAAATTCGGTAAAATCTATCAGGCCAAACCTGTGAGCAACACCACGATTGCTTGCTCGTGGCTTTGGGTCGGATTCCCCATATCAGCCATGCTGCTTGCACGCACAGCAAACGTCCCCGGTTTTTGACGGAATACTCTTATTGCTATTCTCGCCAAAGGATGTGACAGAGATTACACTATATAATTCATGACCAGAAAAAAGAATTACCGCTTTCCCTTCATTAGCTTGTCCCCTGGCTGACCCAGATTTCTGTCATATTATTGCACAGTGGCTAAATACTCAGAGGAGATTCATGGCTCTTGCGTGGCCTTGCTAGCAAGCCCCCACGTCATTTCAAGTTATATCAGCCCCATGGACCCATGGGAGACTAGAATGACTGTGTATTGCTCGCCAGTCGTAACAAATACATATTTGAAGATACATATTTGAAGACGGAGCCGCATCTAAAGTTCATACATGCCAACCTCCTACAAAAACTTCCCCATGTGCCCGCTGTGCTTGAGCCTCTTTTATGATATTAAGGCGTAGGACTCGATGGCACCAGTTCCATGCTTTTTCTCGCCCTGAGTTTCAGATTTTGCAACAGGGTGCCACATCGTATACACAAGGTGTGCTTCGATGGGCAGAGCATTTATCTCTCAAATAATCAAAGATCCTTCTTTAAAGTAAGCAGTCCAGCTAACCATGTGCGAAACCTCTGGTACCCTCATTTACTGCCACTCTAAGCTAGTTAAACGGGGTTCTAGAGATCAAAGTACTTCCCCGAGGTGGTGCTGAGTGACCTACGTCATACCACAACACCAATTGGTATCCGTGCACTTGATTTGCTATGCCACAAAATATCGACAGTCATATAATTCTTCCCTTTCAGGTCCTGCAAGACTTTGCTTTGCTTTGTGCATCCACGCAACATCACAGCCAAAACCCAAGAAAACTACCACTACACCCAACCTTTCAATGTTTAAAACTCCAAACCTTTAGCAGAAGACAAGCCACCTTTATCTTCGTTTACCTGGGACGAAGCTCAAAGGCCTGCCTAGCACTTGCGCTACCTTTTTGCTAGCACTTCAATCAATCGAACAACCACGTCACCAGATCAGCATATAAAGCAACCCTTCATCCTAGAAAACCACCAAGGTACGCCCCCCTCCTTCCCCTCAAGTCTCTCTCAGACGATTTGCATCTACTGGGTGTCTTGGATCACCGCTCTGCGCCCGTTCATTTCCTGTTACCAACGAGGAACTTTTATCCAGCAGTCCCTTAGGTCTACTTGACTTCCGTTCTGACCCCAAAATTCGCCCTAGAAAAGATGCCTGCTCAACCGTCGCTCACAAGCACGACTAAGATACAGTTCATCGCATCCACGGTCTCCAGCATCGTCAAGACCGGCATCTTCGAGGAGATGGGGCATGACCCGTCAAACTTTGCCGCCATGTGCGCGGCTCAGGCTTCGCAACCGGTGCTGCGGCTCGAGGCTCAGCTTCTGGTGGAGCTCGCCAGGCTGAACGGAGACGCAACGGCGATGACTGAAATCATCGACGCCGAGATGGAGGCTGCTCTTGGAGCATCTGGGGTTCCCGCCGACGTGGCGGACAACATTTGGGCGGAAAACTGGGAACGGGTGCATGCAATGGTCTTTGGCTTTTTCACGGACCCTTGAAAATGTGTTTGAGGTTGGCCCATGCACCGGCCCTGCATCAGTGCGGATCCAGGCGCGAGCGCTGCCCTCCTTCCTAGATCATAACAACCCACAATCAAGTCTTTCCCCCGTCTTCTGGGCGGCCCTCTGAGCCGGCCCTACTTCCCACAGAATGTAAGGACGCCTGTTGGATCATATCAATGCACGAGTATCCGACAGTGGCCTGTCATGTAGCCTAGGCCTGTATATACGGACCGGCCGGAGGCCGGCCCTTGGCAGATACATCTCCTTCCTTCCCATGCAAAAAAGGCCCGATTCACACACAAAAGTCGGCATCGCATCACTCCGGAGTTGAGCCCCTTTTGGGCTGTATATGATACCTACTAACAACGTCGTTCTTACACGAGATTGCTCACGTATAGAGCAGACTCGCGGAGATATAGACGGGCCCGGCTTCCTGGCTATCTCTTAATACGTGTGTGCGTGGCGCTGAGCTCATCTCCACGCTGTTAGTTCCTTGCGGGTTGCTTGGCGCGCTCCAGTCGCATGCGAATCTCACAGTTGCTGAGTAAAGCGCTTGAACTGGTGGATGCGTATAACGTTATGTCTCCCCCGCACTGCACGTGGCTCTGGGCCATGATTGGCCCGCTCGGGTGACTGCTTTGTCAACACCGCGGTTCATCGCTCCACATCGCCAACCTTGTCCAGACCGGTGCCCAAGATATAAAGCACCAAACTCGCCATGGTGAAGGCTCAGTTCGCCTTTAGAACATTCCTTGGAATTGGAAATCACACCTTTTGGCACTTTACCAGGACCAATCCGCATCAAAACCAAAGAAGAAAGCGTATCATCCCTCGTCCGTCTCATCAAACACCCGCCTGGCAACCATGGCTTCCCCCCCGATCAAAGTCATCGTCTTTGGTGCCACTGGCAATGTTGGTAGCCAAATCATCGACGGTCTACTCAAATCAGCAACCAACTTTGTGAGTGCCATGCGTTACGGACATATGAGACAGGCGTGCGTATCTATCACCCACGCTGACCTGCTCGGTTCGACTCCAACAGGACATCACCGCCATCAGCCGGCCGGCCTCACTGGATAAGCCGGCAAATGAGGAGTACAGGAAGAAAGGCATCAAGGTGGTAGGCGCCAGTATGACAGACTCTCATGACAGGCTCGGGGAGATACTTCTCGGTGCCGATGCGGTCATCACGCCAATGTTCCCTACGGAACTCGATCAGCAGAAACGTATCATCGATGTCTGCAAGGAGGTTGGGGTCAAGCGCTACATCCCAAGCAACTTCATGCCCGCTATGCCCCCTGTTGGTGTGATGGGTATACGTGACAAGGCAAGTGGTGACAACAAGGAGGCGTGCGGGTATTCCCGTACAAGGAAACCAGGCCTGGATCGTATTGAGCACGCGATCTAACAACGCGCCTCTTCTGGCGTCTCAACTGCCGACAGAAGGAGGAGATCATCTGCTACGCCAAGCTCCGCATGGTTCCCTATACCATCGTCGACATGGCGTTCTGGTTCGAGCTGTTGCCCTATAAAACGCCTTCAGGTAAGGTCGACTACGCCTTACCCCCAGGGCTGGATTCCCGCATTGATGGCAATGGCAACGTCCCAACCGCCTACACGTTCTTCAATTCTCTTGGTCCTGCCGTGGCCAAGATCATTGCGGATCCCCGCACCATCAACAAATACGTGTATGTCTACGACGACGTCCTCACGCAAAATCAGGCCGTCGACGTCCTCGAGGAGCTTAGCGGCGAGAAGGTGGAGAGGGTCTACGTGAGTTTCTGTCAATGTCACCGCAACGGCCGTGAAGCCGGTATAGCTCTAGATCAAAGGCCACTGACCAAGGGATGAGTGACTATCACAGCGCCCCGGAGAGGATATCCGGAGCTCCATTTCCGCCACGAGGGCCAAGATCGCTCAAACCCCCGAGGACACAGGTGCCTTCATCAGCTTGACCATGGAAGAGTACTCCTACTCTCTCAAGGTCCGCGGCGACGGCACGCCAGAGTGGGCCGACTACCTCGGCTACCTCGACATCTTCAAGCTCTACCCCGATCTCAAGAAGCGTACTCTGCGGGACTTCTACCAGGGAGTGCTCGATGGTACGCACAAAGGGCCTTTCAACTAGGTTCCGAAGCACTCGGGGCTTGGCTTCCTGTCTGTAAATGCTTGATACCGGCCTTGTGTCGCTATGTAGCAGCAGTAGCAGCAGTAGCATCCGTGTTTATCGAAAGAAAGTGTGAAAATGCGAACCCCTCTTTGTTCCGTGCGTACCTGTCTTTGTGTGCCAGGCCTTTCCGTTTTCGCTGCGTGCATCTGCCGCTCTTTGTGCAGTATGGGCGAGGAATGCGGGCTCCGAGCACGGAAAACCGAGCGCCTTGCCTCCCGCTTTGTCCTCCTAATTTTCCCCTGGCGCGGCAGTCCAAACCTCCCAGCGACCATTTATGCTGAGGTGCCCGCCTTCTCCCCTATGATCCAAAAATGAATGGCCAAAAACTCAAAGCCTGGTCGACGAAAACCCATCAACAATGGACTATCTAGAAGTCGCTTTACGCAACGACTCCAGGTGGAAGGGCGTCGGCAGCCTCCACACCCACCGCCGCCGTTTCATGGTACTCCCCTGGGACATTGCGGTAAGGCAAGCTTGGTACCTCCACCGATCCAAACAAATCCATCGAAGCAGCAGGACTGCGTCTCCCGCATACGGACCGCCATCGCCGAGCTTTACCAATAGCTGGCTTGACGGCCCTTTGCCCGACGGGCTTTTGTCCCCTCAGTTAGGGCCAAAGGAAGATACTATTGACATTCGCAAGACTCCGCGCAGTCAACACGCTCGACGTACCCTATCCCCCATCGGGAAGCAGCCGCGGCTTGCCAAGAAGGCGCATGAGCTTCATCCGCGCATACCTTCACGGAACGTCACGAAGACACAGGGTCAGGGAGAGGTTGTCTGGATACCCGCTGCCACGAGCCCCCCTGCCCGGAGACCCGAGTCCCCGAGTTCCGGCGCCTCAGAGAATCAGCAGCAAATCGACTTGCACCCCGTTTCCCCCGAGGATGAAGAAGATGTTGCCACAAGCCCCGCCGGCTCTGAGGACGGACAGGGCATCACCACAAAGACCGGCGTCCTAGAGAAGGAACAAGAACCTTCCCTGGGTCCTGTTACTCCCGAGATTCAAGAAGATACAGCCTCAAGCCCAGATGTCTTGGGACAACAAGACGTCGGCTCGAGTCTCACCGGGTCAGATCATACGATACACCACACGCCCGATCTTGGGCAGATCCCTCTATCATTCGAGTTCGAGGAATCCTTTTTAGCGACGACCGGTGCTGTTCCTGGTATACCAAGCGACGCCGAGCCCGAGCCTAGTAACCCAACGGAGAGTGCCGCACAGAAGCCAGCAGATTCTCCCATCAAGGGGCGGCGGACCGAGGAAGACGAGATGTCGGTAATCCTTCCCCCCAAGAAGAGGAAGAATCTCGCATCCCAGGATCCGCATGTCTTCTTTCTGAAGGCCGACAGATGGCAATGTAAGAATGCCAAAAAAGAGCCACCCAAGGGAAGGAGCATCAGAGCACCAGGCCCACGCCGGACCCCAGCTGCTGGCGTGCCAAAAGTCCGGGTACCCACGCGCCGTGGCCAGGGTGAAACGACAGCGCCTGTCGGCCAACCCAAGGAGATTTATCCTCCATTGGCCGAGCACTACATACGAGAGAGGCGGCTGGCTGCCCGCGAGTCTCGGGCACAGGCAACGGAGGATATGACACGATATGAGAGGGCAAAGGAGGGCGGTGTTCTGGTCAAAATCGTCCGCCGACCATTTATACCCATTCGGCGGAATGCATGGAGCATCCTGCCAGGAAAGATACTTCAGTGATATCCTGTTGAGAGCAAGAAGGTAATCACAGAAACAAGGGGAGTAGGCTGGATGGCAGATGAGCCGTAGGACCAGAACACTTCTGGGCTTCTCCATCCCCTGAACTCGAGGCTTCTATACAAGATATCTTTGACTTTCGGACGAGAAGTCGCATGTGGGATCAGCCATTTTAATATGAGAATAACATAAATACGGACATGTAGAGAACGAAATGCTTGATATCGCCGAATTACTCTGCCCAGAGGCTGGATATCACATTGATCACAGGGGGGGCAAGGGAGCCGCTGCTAGAATGGCATTCGATTTATGGAGTGGAAGCATGAATAGCCAGGAGCATGCCTTCGTCATTTTCATATAAATGAAGAGGTTGTATACAAATCCCTGGGTCCTCCAAGATGTCTGCCGGTGATTTCCTTGCAATATTCCCAGCCATCTCGGCCTGCGACTGCATCCCTGGCTGTGCGGGCCAGTGGTTGCTCTGCAGGGCGGGGGCGGTGACGTATGCCTCTCTTCATGCCGGAAAGCATGCCATATCAAGACTAATGCCTGCCAGGCACCTTGGGCACGGCATAACCATTGAGCAAGTGGGGTACCCTGAGGCGGCCTCCAGAAGCCCATGGAACCGCGTCCTGAGCAGTTCCCTGCGCGTTGCCCTGGGGAAGTCACGTCACGCATTGGAACAACTGATACTCCTGTGTCTGGGCCACTTAGAGGGAGTCTGAACACGCACCTGACCTCAAACGCGTTGCGGCTGGACCCACCTTCCTCCTTTTGCTTGTCTTTTAGCCGTGCCCTCCTCCTCTCGGTTCCCGTTCCTCCAAAACACCAACCTCAAAAACCATATCAGCCCTCATCTCCCCTCTCGTCACCACCCACCACGCAACCCATCTTCTATCTTTTGCAAGGCCAAGCACCCAAACGCAAGCGTCAGCAGACGGCCAGCTCAGCAGCATTCTTTCGGCAATACACCACCTTGGTGTACCGCAACCAGCGTAGCCTCCTGGGCCGTCACACATCTTCCTCAAGGTATGGCAAAGTAGTCTGCGGAGCCAGACAGCACAACCACATATCACAAGAACGACACAAGACAGACATACTGATCTCGGGGCACGCAGGGTGTCTTGTTCACAGCAGCCGCGAGAAAAGCCCTTCCCAAGACTCCGGTGGGCGAGACCTGTCCGGCCAGACCAGGAGGACACTCGGCCGAGCGAGCAACGGCAGGCCTGGGACTGGCAACGCTAGGGCCAGCTTTGCACGGCAGGAAAGTGCCAACCAGCAACACAGAGCCCCACATGCACAGGTGAATATCAAAATAAAAATCTGCAGTCAAAAATCCACCACCACAACTTTTCTCCCACCACTCCAACTTCCACCTTCAACTTTCCACACCACCATCAACATCAACAACAACAACAACAACAACAGCCGCGCATCACCCCATTCCATTACAGCCTGTCCATCACGCGCATGCGGATTCTAACTCTATCAAGCAACAGATCATCTTGGTCAAGGCCCATTCCAAGCCTGATGCTCTTCGCTCGCGGCGACATCCGCCATCCACGCCAGCTCCAGCGGTGCAACTTCACCCGTCATCAAATCTTTCCATCAACCACGCGTCCATCTCAAGAGTCATTTCCTCTTCCACCACAGAGGAATAGACAGACTGGAGGCCAGACCTCGTCGTCGCCCCATCATCATCAGAGGTATATCACCAGCCAAGGTGCCCTTCTCCAATCACCACAGTCGCTGGCCCTTTCATCTTCACTTTGCTAACCCACTCCATCACAGTACAAGCGTACTCCAACAGCACGCTCGGTCGGCATGTCAATGTCCGACTACGCTTCATCGTCGTTGGTGCCTGCCATGAGCAACATCAACGCAACGGCATATCAGACAGCCAGCGTCACAGTATCAAGTATAATCTTCTGGAATTTTTTGTCATCAAGTTTGAACATTTGCTAACCTTTTTATCTAGGATCAATCACAAGACCTCTTGCTGAAGGCCACACATCACAAGTGTGATGGGTCAACTTTAAAGGCATCGGCAGACACGGTCATTGCCCGCCGCCCAGAGTTGGGCCGCTCGCTTCGTGTCCGAGTCTTGCCTTTCGCAACTCGAACCGCAGGTTAGTACGATGCCACTGCCAGGATGGCTTCCAGGCTTTTCTCTTTTTGTCTTCAACTTCCACCGCCTCCATTCCACCCTCTGTCTTACACACCCATCCTCGCCACCGTCTCGCTCTTGATCTCTGGGCGCTGCCACATGCTCTCCAAGATACCTCGCGCACTTGGGAAGAAACCAGGCAGCGCGGAGTAAGCAGATTAGCGCCCTTATCCGGCCTCCCCTCGAAAGTCAGCGAGGGTGCGGAGCACATTCCCTCGTCCCCGACATGGACGACGGGCGCTACCACGTCCTTTTCTTGGCAGACCTGTGCCTTGGAGAGCGACAAAAAAGCGCAGATCAACCGCCACGCTGCCTACATGATCTCCCGGACCTCTTCGCGGTCCGTGGCAAATTAACCGGGCAGCGAACATCAACCGATACTCTGGGGAAGCCGTCCAACGTGGATCTAGAGTCCGGCTCAGCAGTGCTGAGAACATCACCCCCCATTTCCGCCTTGGTGAGGCGGAGTACTCCTAGGCGCTACCACGTCCTTTTCTTGGCCAGCCCATGCCTTGGAGAGCGATGAGGAAAGCGCAGAGCAACTGACTGTCCATGAGCTTGAAGGTCGAGCCTCCGGGCGTGGCTTGGAGTATAACCAGACAGTCGACATTAACCGACACCCTGGGGAAGCCGTCAAACGCGGATCCAGGGCCCGGCTTAGCATTGCTAAGAACATTCCACCCCCGTCCTGGATATGGGACAAGGGCGCTACCACTTCCTTTTCTTGGCCGGCCCGTGCCTTGGAGAGCGATAAGGAAAGCGCAGAGCAACTGACTGTCCATGAACTTCAAGGTCGAGCCTCCGGGCGTGGCTTGGAGTATAACCTGACAGTCGACATCAACCGACACCCTAGGAAGCCGTCAAACGCGGATCAGGGCCCGGCTCAGCATCAACCACAACCCCTCATGGGATCGGAGTGGGTGGTGCTGAGAACATTCCTCCCCCGTCCTGGACATGGGACAGAAGCGCTACCACTTCCTTTTCTTGGCCGGTCCGTGCCTTGGAAAGCGATAAGGAAAGCGCAGAGCAACTGACTGTCCATGAACTTCAAGGTCGAGCCTCCGGGCGTGGCTTGGAGTATAACCAGACAGTCAACATCAACCGACTCTCTGGGGAAGCCGTCAAACGTGGATCCAGGGCCCGGCTCGGCATCGCCTCTCGACCCTCCTATGGAGAGTCAACAGAGAGAGATGTGTCGAGAACACCCCCATCACGTCCGCCTTAGTGAGGCGGACTCGCAGGCGCTGCCACGTCCTCTTCCTGGCCAGCCCGTGCCTTGGAGAGCGACAAAGAAGCGCAAATAAACGCGTTGCCATGACTCCTCAAGCCTGTTGAGAGGGCTTGGGGGAAACCAGGCATCGCGATATCAACCGACACTCTGAGGACGCCGTCAAACGCGGATCCAGGGCCCGGCTCGGCATCAACCACGACCCCTCATGGGGTTGGAGTGGGTGATGCTGAGAACATTCCTCCACTTTTGCAGAGTGGAATCTCAACGCGCTGCGACATGCTCTCCTTAGCCGGCCCCATGGCCTTGGAGAGAAACCAGCAGGCGCAGATCAACTGACACCTCGCGCTCAGGCGCTGCCACATGCTCTTCGGGTCGCTCCTCCATGGCCTTGAAGAGAAACCAGACAGCGTATATTCAATACCCAGTCGGCTGTCCCATGCTCTTTTTGGCCTCTCCATGGCCTCAAGGAGAAACCAGACAGCCTAGATCAACTGACTGCCACATGATCTTCAACGTCGCGCCTCCATGGCGTTGAAGACAGACCAGGCAGCCGACATCAACCGGCCCTAGCGAAGCCGTTAAACGCGGACCCAGGCTCCCGGCTCGGCGCCAGCGTCTGTCCTCCCATAGAGAGACAGAAGGGCTGTTGAGAGCATTCCTCGCTGGGATCCCCTTCCTTTTGTATGAGGACATACGCGCTGGCGATTGCCTTCCTTGCCCTTTCAATGGCTTAGGAAGGAGCTCAGCGGCGCAACATCAAATAGAAGCCTCGAGGCCGCCCAAGGCGGATCCCTCGAGGCTCGCGAACGTTTACATGCCGATTTTTTTCCTTCCATGAGGACTTTCGGATACCCAGGCGCTCAACATCCCACACCACCCTTCATTCACCTTCCCGTTTGGCATACCCGCTCGCAGGTACTACTGCTAACACCAGTCTCACCTCTAGGAAGCCAGTCGGCACAAGACCAGCCGACCCCGCGATGGCCGGCGACCGAGAACGGCGACCGAAGCCGGCGCACGCGACGCCGAGGACGGACGGCAAGGCTCCCGCAAGCGCAACTAAAGATCAGTCTGCAGCGCAAGGGCGCTCAGACGACGGCTCGGCTACGAGAGCGAGGTCTGCGGACCCATGGAGAGGGACAAGCACCCGATCCAGTTGCGTTCGCTATGGGTTTGGTCTGGGTGATCGAATCCAACTCGCCCGAGGCTTAATTCAGCGCAAGATCAAACCCCCCTCCCCTCCCATTCAGTCCCTTCCCTTCCCTTTCTTCCCAGTGGACGAACCACGAGTTCCACGAGCCGTCTTCCGAACCCAGGGAAGCTCGGGGTGGAACGAGTGCACATGAAATCCTCGAGGCCAATATAGTGTATTGGCCTCCGCTGCGTTCGTCCTGAATAGCCTCCTGGAGAAGATCGTTCCTTCGAGGCTATATTCGGCGCAAGATCAAGCCACCATCCTAGTGCCAATGGCGCTGGGATGCGCCCTCCTACCGTTATCCTCGCCGCCATCTTTCGACTTCTGGAAGAGCGGACGCGAGGGAGAGTACATCCTTCGTTCCGTGGTTTGTTCGCCACGTAATATTTCATCAGCCCATCTGCGTCGCATCGATCCACTTGGCTACTCCCGTGCCTTGGAGGAAGAACAGGCACGCTATATCAAGAATGCAGTTGCAGGTCCAGTTCCCCAAGTCCCGGATCTGTGGTGCAGCTCGACGAGGGCAAAGCGGAGTCTTCCTGTTAGTGGAAGTTCGCCGAAAGGCAGTCGAGGAACATTTTTCAACGCTAGCCATTGCTGGCAATCTTTTCGTGCGGCTCGCATGGTGTCTGGGGATGCGCGGTGCCAGGGCGAATCGAGGAATTGTACCTTTGCGTTTGGAGGATGGAGGAGGAGCAGCGAGCTAGCAAGAATGGTAATTCAGGTTGGTACATGTCAGCGCGACGGGCGGAGAGACGCATATTTCTAAACGAAGGTTACCGCCGGGTTTAATTTAACACTCACTGCATCTGAGTCTGCTCGTACTTTATTCCCTTTGCCTCCAGCACAAAACTACGTACGGTCTTTGAGGTTTGCCGTAGCTGCCGGGACGCGTGGCGTTATGTCAATTGCCCAACCTCGCGGGCCTTCGGGGTCTCTCGTTCACCCTCGCCGAGGCGGGCGTATTTTGTATAGCGCCAAGCTTTATATGATAGCCATCTTTGCGTAAATGGCAGAACAGCCCACAGGCTCACCTTATTCCGGGACAAACGCATTTATACTGACCGCCGGGGGACGGTCCATGCCAACTACAGGTGTCTGGTGGCCGTGGAAGGACCATGGCGCGTCTCACTATCCGTCGTGGTGCCACGCAATACCGGACGTCACATAGGTCCCACGCATCTCATCGTATCGAACAACCCAGCCACAAGCACTTCCGGGTGGCTCTTTGGTCTTGGTTGCGTGCGGGAGACGGCAGGCTAGGTTGGGGGAAAACCGGGCTACGGTATAAGAAAGAGAGAGTCTCCAAGACACGGGTTACGAGAAGGCAGGTCGGGAGCGAGCCGGACTACAAGAACCTACTGCCTCCAATCATGCAGAGAATTGCATACTGCATGGCTTGGCCCGCGGGACTCTCGGGGTCAAGGGTGCAAAGCACCAGGACGGTCTGGGTTCCATCATCGTGTTTAAATGTTTCCACTACCGACGTGAGCTAGGAGGGCTCCTCTACACCCTCCACTACGCTCCACAGACGTCACTGTAACGGCGACCCTCATCTCCACGGTACCAGACAGGAGACGGCAGCAGGGAGTGTCACCATATTTATGCAGCCGTCACAGCGTCGACAAGCTGTGCGATGATGGCTACCGAGGACAGGAGTGGCGTACAACATCACTCCACCGGCACCGAGAACGTGTCTGAGATGTGGTGCAAATGCGCGGTCAAGATGATCGCTATGTGAATCTTGTAGGGGTTCCTTCGAGATCTTTACGAGGCACGCACGCCCACAGCAAAATAAAAGGCAGTCCGCGCTCCATTCACTGTGGCGGCTAGACTGCCGTTTAATTTGTCTTAGGCGTGGCATAGTCGTAGACTCCTCGCTGACCTGCGTGTTCGAATAGAGGACATCTCTGATAACGGCCGTTTCTCCTAAGGGCAAACCCGAAGGATGTCTTCATAGGACTCGGCTGACGACTAGGGGTTTCAACGGCCAAGCATTGGCAGCTGATAAGAAGAGGCCCAGCACGCGCAGAGAACATTCCAAGACCAGCCGTTGTGTCCAAGAGCTTCCAGAAGACGGGTAGACGGCATGTGATGTGCATGCGGCCCTGTTTTATGTTTTTATGGTAGCGGATCGGCATAGAATGGCTGCCGTATGGTTGCGTTGCATGGGGATCTTGTACATGGAAAGAAGCACTTGTGCCAGTCGGGGCTGTTGCTAGGCAGCGGCCTAGGTGGGAGGAGGGGTGAAGGCGTCGAGAGGGCCAGGATCCATCGTGTGGAGAGAAACAAGTGGATAGGTCTCGGTTATTAGCGGGCGTGGTTATCGTTCGTGGTCGAGACTTGGGCTGTGTGGTTTTCTGTTTGTCATTGAATCTCGCGACGTGAAAGTTGCCCGTGGGGAAACGAACCGATCTCAACTCTTGCAGAATTTGCCTTCATCTTTGCGCTGTGGAGGAGCAGTTTTGTCGTAACGAACCGAGTGAAAAGCGGTTCCCTGGTGGAGCCCACGAGGTCTGGAGCAGACAATTTCAGGGCCGACGGAATCTCGCACGGAATCGAGTGCGGCTTTTCCTACGCGTCGACGGCCAAGTGCGAGCGTTGCCGCAACGTAAATCTTACGAGACTGGATGGCAGGAGCCCTGCTGGGAAAGGGATGTAAGGCGGGGTGAGTGAAGGTGGGATCATTGTCGATGGCAGCTGGTGACGACAGGGAGGCCTGGGCGGCACAGCTGGAAATTCTCCGTGCTGCGTTTTTAGGTACCGTGGCAAGCGGAACAGGCGGCCTCGGGACGAACAGCACGCGACATCAGATGGGCGAGTGCTGTAAAGAGCCTGCAAGTCGGGGAAGGGGCAGCCACCGCCTCGAGCCTGCACGAGGAGAGCCTCGTCGCCTTTGTTGGTCGAGTCCCACCGAAGCCAAGCCAAATCTGGACACCGAACGAGATGAGGGCGGGGAAAAAAAGAGAAGCAAAAAAACGACATCCCCACTGGCCCAAACAGAACCAAGCCACCAAGACACCAAGACGCGAAAGTGCGGGGCTTCCCCAATGACGGGTGAGGAAGAAGCTCCTATCGCGGCTACCAAGCCGCCCTAATCGACGCGCCGAGAAAATGACGAGATGATAAGTGTGAGCGGGCGAGGCACAGCAGCAGGCATTGAAAAGCAATAAGCAGAAGAGGACGACGGGCCAACGACCAAACAGCCAACGCGCCACCACCCAATGGCAGACCAGCTCATCAAAAACCCTAGGCTTGGCCAGGGCCTTGGTAATGGGGAGACAAGACCAGCCAAGAAGCCAGTCAGGCGGCCAGGAAAGGCCGGGCGGGTCTCTAAGTGGTCCGCGACCTCGACACCAAGGCTCGGCGTGCCCCGCCCCACTCCGCTGCCCAGCGGCGCCGAGCCGCTCGGCGTCCACAAAAGGTGCCGCCGGATCCGGGCTGTTATATATCGTTTCTGGCTTGTTTTGGGGGACTGCCCCCTTTTTTTCCCGCCTGCCCGTTGTCTGCCCACCATCACCACCTTCTCCCGTCGGCTGACCACTCTTGTTCACTTGGCGGCTGTCCGGGCTGGCTATTGCTGGTTCCTTCGTCTTCTGCCTGCCCTTTCCAGGCACAAGCCCCGGAATCATGACGAGGGTGGCTGGCTTTCTAAAAGTCTGGGCGCCAATGCTTCATTCGCAACGTTCCTATCCCACCCGCCACCGAAGCATGCCATCGCTCCCGTTGCTCTCTGGCCCTCCCCAGATGCACCAACAGGCCGGCCGAGGCAGCGTCTCTCGCCCAGCCTTCTCTCTGGAAATTATCCCGGGTAGAACCACGTCTGTTCGAGACCCCGTCCGGGTCCCCCAATGTTCCACTTGTGCTGCTCGTCCACGCCATGCGTTCCCGCCGCGCCCGGGCCCGTACGTCTGGGAAACCCACAAAGGGATGGACGGCCGGCCGCGCGTGATTTGCTTGGATGTTTACCCCATCCGGCCACCGACCTTCCTAACCTGACAAGACATTGCCAGCCCGGCCCTCCCTCCCAAGACTTTTTTCTCGACTCCCACAGGCCTCAGCTATCTGTGGGGTTGCTACCCTTGCTATTGGTAGCAACATGCGCCCGTCAACCCTGCTTTCTGCTGCTGCTGGGGGGTCTCCCGCCAGCCCGGCGCGCCCGCAGCTCTTGGCCAACGATAAACCACCCGCGCCCGCCCCCAAGAAACGCGTGCGTGGCAACTTCGGTGGCCGAAAGTGGCGACTCGGCACGCTCTCCATCTTGTGGGGAAGGAGCCAGCCCATGGCAAGATTGCCAAGGCGGAGCGAGGAGGGGGACAAGCAACTCGCTTTTGCGCTCAGCGTTCCCACCTCCCACCTCTCCACACTCCTCGGCGAGGGCAAACATCCGGGCGAGCAAGGGTCGTATCTATGTGATCCCTCCTCTTGCATTCGGTAGCTTTGATTAGGCAGGACGGGTGGTATTCTGTCGCCATCCGTTGGACCTCTGCTTTCCGATCGTAGCCACCCGCTCCGCTGCGGGAGTAGGTATATAGCGAGCCTGCAGCCTCTCCTGGACCCCTTCTTCTCTGTTCGTGCTCGCCTTGCCCACGCCTGCCCGGTCCTGCAACAGCACGCACACCTTTGCTCGTGTCACTGTTGCATCCTTCTTGTTCTTCTTTCCCTCATCGTCTGTCCCTTGACAGGACTGCGATCCCACCCTCCCCACCTCCCTTCTTCTCCCAGCCTCGTGTTGGTTGAGAACCGCCGCGTCCGGCCCAGGGAAGGATCAACCACTCAAAAAAGGAGGGAGAGAGAAAAGAACCGAAGAATCGAAAGGACAAGCTCGCCTGACAGCACACCAGTCGAGATGGCTGCGAACCAGGGCATCGGCACCGACCCGACGGGCCCGACGGAGAACGAGAAGAAGGTGGTCATGGACAACATGGCGCGGCAGGACTCGTCCAGCCTCAACGGCGGCGCGCAGATGGGCCAGCAGCAGCCGGTGGACGACTTAGCCGGGCCGCAGCGACGGCCGTGGCACCGCGCGCTCGTCGACTCGGCCAAGACGCCCGGGTCGGCCATCCAGATCATCATCGCGGCCGCGCTGGCCATCACCATCGGCATGTCGGTAACGACGCAGGTTGAAAAGGTGCCCAAGGCGGTGATCGACCTCGTCATGATCCCCGGCGACCTCTGGCTGCGGGCGCTCAGGGCGGTCGTCATGCCGCTCATCATTACGGCCATGATCCTTGCCATCGTGCGGCTGCGCGAGATGACGGGCAACGGCGCCATCCTGGCCCGCTGGACCGTGGGCTACTATGTCTTCACCACCATGATCGCCATTGTGCACACGTGCATCCTCGTCGACCTGGTCTGGCGCCGCCTCATGACCGAGGTGACGGGCTCCGCGCTCGAGCTGTCCGACTCGCTGTCCAAGACGGTGGAGACGCGCAAGGAGTTCGAGCCCCACGTGGTCGTGGTCGAGATGTTCCGGTCCTTCATTACCAACAACATCTTCCACTCGCTCGCCAACGATGGCCTGCTCGCCATCCTCATCGCCGCCTGCGTCGTCGGCTACCTGCTGGATCCCATGGGTCCCATCATGAAGGCGGTCGAGGAGATCGAGAAGCTCGTAACCACAATCATCACCTTCCTCATCAAGATCGCCCCCATCGGCGTCTTTTTTCTGATCCTGCCCAACCTGTTCCGCCTCAACATCGCCGAGATCGGCCAGAACCTGGGCGTGCTGCTCGGCTCCGCCCTGGCCGGCATGTTCCTGCACCTCTTCATCCTGATCCCCATCATCTACGTCATCGTCGTGCGCGAGAACCCCTACCCCGTCTGGTTCGCCTCGGCCCCGGCCTGGCTGACTGCCTGGGGTACCGCCTCCTCGGCCGCGACCCTTCCCGTCACCCTGCGCGAGGCCCTGGCCCGTGGCGTGCCCAGCACCGTTGCCAAGTTTTCCGTTCCCCTGGGTTGCTTGATCAACATGGACGGGTAAGTCTAAAGGAAAAAGGAGCAATACCAAGAGAAGAAAGAACCGAAAAGCTGACATGCTCCCCACAGTACCGCCATCTACTTCCCCTGCTGCGTCGTCTTCCTGGCCCAGACGCAGGGCATCGTGCTCGACGGCACCAAGTACGTCATCATCGTGCTGCTCGCGACGCTCGCCTCGATCGGCACCACGCCCATCCCGTCGTCGTCGCTGGTCCTTACCGTCATGATCGCGCAGTCGGTCGACGTGCCCATCACGGGCATGTACGGCGTCATCATCGCCATCGACTGGTTCGTCGACCGCTTCCGGACCGCCACCAACGTCTCGGCCGACATCTACGCCGCAAAGATCGTCACCAAGATCACGGGCATCAAGGACGCCGAGGACGAGTCCTCGTCCGACGACGACGCCGTCCGCGCCCCCGACTACGCCCCGCCCGCCGGCCCGCCCCAGGACAACGCCAACCGCGTCTGAGGCCGTGCACGCCCGTGTGTGTGTGTCAAAGTCATGTCGTTTTTTTGATGATTCAATGCGTGTGTTCGTTTGATGCGGTACGATAATGTTTTCCGTCTCAGGTTTTTATCTGATGGGAATGGGTAATAAGCTCGTTGATTGCCTCGGCTTGTTCTTTTTCTGACCCCATATTCTCCCTTCCTCGTTGTATTTCATTATCTCCCGGGGAAACCTGCGCATTTGGTCTCTGTGGAGGAGTTGGGCGTCAGCCAGAGACGAAGCGTGCATTTCACAGCCAGCTTATTTACTATCTCACCAGTCTTTTGATGATACCAAATGACGCTCTTTTTATGTTATGTGGCTGTCCATCACCTACTTGAATCCCAGGATATTGCGCCACACATCTCTTGCCCACCACCACGCTCCTGCTTGCCCCTGACTGGGCGGTATGCCAGATACTGTCTATGAACCGTGTTGTCGGAACCGCCTATCAGCTGGCCTGTTGGGCCGCTGGCTAGCTCCGAAGCCTCGAGCTAGTGGCGTTGCGGCTGAAGGCCCAGCCGATTCTGGCGCGCCGTTTCCACCCTTCCGAGGCCCCGCCGCCGCCTGCGACAGCCGAGAAAACAGCCTGGTGACGCCTTGCTATTCGCTGGCGCTCGGCGGCTGTTCCCTGTTCGCAAAAATGCCTTGCGGTCTGGTCGTGCGTCCCGCATTGGTCTTGCCCGACTTCGGGACATGTGTGGCTTGTCCGTTCGAGTCGTTGCGTCGATGCTGTGCTCGCTTTGTCTTGCTTGTAGGCGGTCGGCCGGCGGGGGAAGTTGGCGTTCTTCTCTCTGGTGCGTCTACAGCATTTCGCTGGCCGCTGCCCAGCCTTGATGTCCGACTGCATGGAAGGATTGCAGTGGGATTGACCTCGCGCAGGTCGTTTCGCCGATGATGGCCATTCCGGAAGGAATGTCGGGCGAAAAGAGGCACGAGGAGGTGAGCCGAGTGGAGCAGTGCCCACCCCTCATGTTTGTGCTATTGGTCACCACTCGAAGTAGAGTGACGCCACCGACGCATGCACACCTATCAGTCACCAAGCACAAGCTGAACAAGGCCCAGCCAGCTGGAAAGTGCCAAACTAGCGCTGTTGGAATCACGGGTCGCGCCCGACCTACTGCAGGAAACCCAACTGCCCAAGGCAGAGCTCATCCTCAACTCGACAACTCTTGCCCTTGCGGGTGAAGGTGCTCCCGGCGAGTGGGCAAGCATGAAAGTTTTTTCAGCAGCTTTGCTCTACCCGGCAGCTTCATTAGCCACCCAGCACCCCTCTTGCCTGTCTCGCTGTAAGCCCCCACTGGAGAAGATTTATGCTTATTTCGCGTGAATATTTGGGGCTGGCTCGGGAAGGCTCACGGCCCCTGTAGCGCCACAGCCACCCTCCAGGCGCAGTGATGTCACCGTCGCCGCCGATGCAATCCCTCAGGGCCCCGAGTTCAGCCCTAGACTGCCAAGACGCGCTTGTAGATCGTGTCTACCGACCACGCGACGATGGCCTATCAGCCCGTGTGCCGCATCTGGAATCATGGCTTGGGGGCTAGCTCGCCTGTCTCAGGCACCCTCTCCCACATGAATGTTCCTTCTTCCTCATCCGGCTCCTTCTTTGGGCTGTCCGTTGGCAGGTATTTAATCCTCTTGGACCCCCCCCTTTCCTGTGTTCGTGTGACAATCCCAACAACAACAAAGGCAAGCCCAGAACCCCCCGCAAACGATCCTTTCCGGTCTCCAACCACGATCCCATCTCTCCTCCAAGACCGACACGACCAAAAGCCTCGAGCGAAAAAAAGGAAAACCCGCACAAAGATGGCCACCCCGCTCGGCCTGTACTCGCACCTGATCGCGCCGCCCGAGGGCATGACGCTGATGCTGCGCGAAAAGGTCATCTCCCTCACGGGCGACAGCTTCGAGATCAAGAACAACCTGGGCCAGGACATCTTCCGGGTCCAGGGCCGCGCCGCCTCGCTCTCGGGCCGCAAGTCGATCTTCGACATGCAGGGACGACATCTGTTTGACATACAAAAGGAGCACTTTCACCTGCACACCACCTTTGCCGCCAACGACCCGCAGGGGCAGAAGCTGATGGAGGTCAAGAGCGGCTTCAAGTGTAAGTTTTGTCCGACAGGCTGCCGCGGCGGTGCGCGATAAAAAAAAAAGGGCGAGACGGGAAGCACGGCAAGCTGACATGCGGTACCCCTTCCCCACAGTGATCGGGTCCAAGGCCACGGCCACGTTCAAGAACGCATTCAGCGGCGCCAGCGAGACGCTCCAGATGACGGGCAACTGGCTCTCGTCGTCGGCCAACATCGTCGACACGAGGACGGGCGCGACGGTCGGCACGATCCAGCGCAAGCTCAGCGGCCGCGACCTCATGTTCGGCCAGCAGACCTACGCCCTCGTCGTGCCGGGCGGCGTCGACATGGCCGTCATGGTGGCCATGTGCATCGCCATGGACGAGAAGAACAACGAGGGCGGCGGCTTCATCTTCTGAGCGGTGTGGCGTTGCGCCGTTGCTGGCTTGGGTCCTTTTTTGGAGTATTTTGCTTCCCTATCCATTTTATTTTCGTTGGTGTCCCTCATATCCTGCCTTTGGCTTCACAGGTCTTTGCCTTGTTTCATGGATCCCTCGCTGGGTGTTCTGTCGGAGTAGTATTCACCACTCTGGATTTCATGTAGCCCCTATGACGATAGATTAACGACCTGGCTGCCGATTAATAGATACCCGATCAGTCGTATCATTGTTGTCGTTCTTGAGAAAAGCGTTTGCTTCTTGTTGAAAGACGCCAATTCGACAGGCCCGATGGCGAAGTAAAGTTGGGTATAAAAGGCGACTAGTTCCAAATCTGCACTCAGAGAAAGAGAAGAGGGAAAGAAATCAGGTAGCAAAGCAACCCACAGGATGTTTTCGGATCAGGGGGATCCAACTAAAGTTATCTGAATTGCAGACTTTATAGGGGCGTGGCGCAGGGGCATGCGCCTGCTCATGTCACCCACAGCCGCCGAGGCATCCCCGACAGACACCGGGCCAGCCACACGTCGCCGGGCTGTGCGCAACCCAAAACCGCGCGGCGCGAAGCCGACACCGAAGACTTAGGCAGGTGGGGTCTACCGGGGTGCAAATCCCGGGCGTGAGGAAAACGCGGGGAGGGTTTGTTTTTCCTACGCCTGGGCACCTGGGGTTGGCAGCTTGGCGTTGCCGGGATTCCACGCGCGGCCGCTTCTCGTTTCCCGCGCACTCAGTGGTCTCCTTTCGTTGTGCTTGTGCTCTGGCCGGTGCGTGGGCGTGGTCCCACGTTGACGAGATTGTGGCGCAATCTGAGATGCGACGAGGGGTTGAATGTGTTGTCTAGCTCTGGCTCGGTGGGAGGTACAAGTGCTGGTCTTCCGGCTGTTTCCATGCCAGTTCTGGATCGTACGATGGGGAGACGTGGGGTTGGATGGAGGCCATGCCGCCGTGCTGCAGCCAAGGCGACCAACATTGACAGAGATAAAAAGTCCCCTTTGCCCGAACGGAGCGCTGCGGGTGGTGTGTTAATCATGACTTCCAGCCAATCAGGACCCGCGCAGGATGCCGCGCCGGCCCCGAGCAGGCAGGTGGGTCGCCCCAGTTCCATTCCGCCGTGGCCAAGGCTTCGGGCCATTGCGGAAGAGCTCAGCTGGCACGGCCTTTTTGCTGTGCTGCCCGCAGCTCAACCATCTACTTCTAACCGGCTCTTCTGTGCTATCTACTCCCTCCCCGCCCAAAAAAAAGCTTGAACTGCTCGACTAGGCCAGGGCCGACGGCGACGGGTGGACGGTTCGGGAGCTGCGGTGCGGGGGTGGAGCTCACAGGCGCCTGCCTACAAGAGGAGCCTCCCTCCCCGAGGACTCCTGTCGCCGTCTTGCCCGACTTCGTTCTTTGTCCCAGCCGTTCTCTTCCTGCAGATATACCAAGCCTACCCTCGTACTACCCACCGGCTGTGCCATCCAACACTAAGGTACCCACCAACCCAACAACAAAAAACCACAAATACAACCACAATGAACGCCCTGAGGCTGTCCGCCGCCCCCCGCCGCGTCCTGGTAGCAGAGACATCGCGCGCAGCCGCCGCCTGGACGTCACCGCGTCGCGCCCTGCACGCCGACGCGCCCTTCCTCTTCTCCCTGCCGTCTGACCCCGAGGCCTCGATGGCCAGAACCGGGGCGGCGCCCAAGGCGCAACACGCCACCACCACACCTACCGCGAGCGCGAGCACGTCGGCACAGAGGCCGCAGGCGGCGACATCCCCCCAGCCCCCACGCGCGCACCCCGACGCGCCGTACATCCTCTCGGTCCCGCCCGAGTTTGACCACTTCTCGTCGTCGGGCGGCGGCGCTGCCAGGGGCGGCGAGCAGATGAGGGCTTGAGGCGGATGGGAATGCGGAGCGGGTGGCAGGGGGGGTTTTGTTTCCGACTACTGTGCCGGCCTTGTCTTTTAGGTCGGTCTGTCTTGTCTTGCTTCTCCACCCAGCTGTCGGTAACGGCAGATGGGATAACGAGCTCATGAGTCCCGTTGTCGGTCTTGGCTGGAGTGGGAATGGCTTTTGTATATTTTGCACCATTCTTTTTGTCTTTCTCAAAGCGAGCGTCATAATACAGCAAATTCACCGTCAATCGTCATATAGTATAAATGCTGTCGTTGTTATCTCACTAACCGCAACCAGGAGGAAGCCACGGCCACATTCTAATGCTAGGGCTAAAATTGAAGCTGAAGAGGTCTAGTCTAAGTGTCAACGATCAACATTCTTCATGATCGGCAGCATGGGCCACTCGTCGCTGTCCGGCCGCCCGCCCTCGGCAAGCTTCGGCCGTCCAGTCCGCTCGTAGACCTGCATCTCCGTCTCCGATGCGACCCCGTGCCTCCCGATTTCCTTGGGCGGCGGCGGAGGCTCAACCTCGTCGCCGTCAGGCCCCGCCGCAGCCGCCCGTCCCTTGGCCCCCGCTGCCGCCGTTTCCGCCGCGGCCGCCTCCGTCTCCACCTCCGTCTCCACCTCCGCCTCCGCCTCGGCGCCGTTCCCCCTCCACCTGGCGGGGACGAACGTCTCCCACATGTACGTCCGCAGCGGTGCCGTGGTGCCAAAGATTATAAAGATGAACAGGCCCGGCGTGACGCCCGGCATGAAGAAGATCCAGGCGCCCGCGGCCCTGCCCGCGCTCAGGTCCGGCTCCTGCGCCCCCAGGTCGGCCGTCGCGTTGGTGACGGCCATGATCTGGAACAGCGTGTTTGTGACCTGGAAGATGCCGAGCGCCGCGAAGGCGATGGTGAAGCGCACCATCAGCCACCTGTCCCAGATGCCCTGCTTGCGCGGGGGCTGGCCGTCCCGCGTCTGCGTCGTCGTCGTGCCGATCCCGCTCTCGAGCGTCGAGGACCCGCCGCCGCCGCCCGCCGGGTAGCTGTTGTCTGGGGCCCAGTGCAGGAACTTGCGCTTGGACCGCACGTAGCGCGCAAAGATGACGAGCATGAGGGCGCAGCCGAAGAAGAGGCTGAGCATCACTGCGAATTGGCAGGGTGAGCTGTGTCAGCTGGGGGCGCGCGCGTCAATGCGCCGGAGATAAAAAAAAACAAAACAAAGGCACCTCTTACGGGGTAGGTCTGCGAGCAGGATGAAGACGACGAAGCTGGCCTGGACCTGCGGGATCCGGAGGAGCAGGATGGTGGTCAGGGGAAACAGCACGGTGAAGATCTTGCCGCCGCTGTCAATGCGCCGGAGGAGCTTGCTCCACTTCCTGCGCGCGGCCGCAGTCTGCGCCAGATGAGCAGCCCTGGGTTTGGTGTCAGCATGGCAGGCAGCCCATATCTCCATTAGTACCGCTAGATGGCGTTGACCTACCAGAACATGACACACATGGCTTCGACATTGTAGCAGTAGTATTCTGTAAGAGGTCTCCGTCAGTGGCATGATCCCAAAACAGGAGAGGACAAACTGACGAATATAGTATAGGACCAGGCTGATGCCGACAGAGCCATTGGCGATGGCGATCTCGGGGTTGCCCGGGTGTCGCTTTCTGTTCTCAAACTGCTCCCTCACTACGCTCTCATACAGCAGAACATCGTGCGTCTGCTGGACGAGCGATGCCACGATGCTCAGAGTGACAAAGTACGCGAGCAGGGCAACGTCTGGCAAGCGGCCGGTTAGTTCTTGGTCCGCCTGCGAGGCTGGCAGTAGGGCAGCCGCTCACAGCTAGTTCTTTCGTGGTGTATCCACGTCAGCCATATCATGAGCGAGCTGGCGATGAAGGCGATGCAGCAGTAGATCATGACGCCGGCCACCGTGCCTTCGGCGCCGGCAGGGACCTGGGATGCCATTGTGGCGGCTCGGGTTCGGACAGTCGGTTGTTGTTTATGGCGTCATTGCTGGAGATGTAAACTGTTGCTGTTCTGATTGTTTTCTCTTCTTTTTGCGTGATTCCTTTTCTCACTGCCGCTCTCGCTGCCGTCTGCCCCTTTTCTGCGTTGAAAAGTCAAACCCCCGGCGGCGCTGTAACGACTAGTCGAACCTTGCAGGCCAAAATAGAATCCCAACAGTGATGGCGTCAAAATTAGCGCGTGGAAGGCCTGTCAAGCGGGTGCTAGCGCGGATCATAAACCCTTCCGGTAAGCCCACTCCCGTCTCGTGGCCTTTTAATGGCAGGGCATATCGAGGGTGACATGACATAGGACCAGGGGAGATCAAACAATAGTCTTAATTACCCCAGCGACGTTGCGCCTCGGAATAGTCTCGACTAAGGGGGTCGTTCGGATGCACGGAACAAGATCGTCATTGCCGCCTGCCCCTAAACCCCAGCCTTCCACGTGTGGTGCTCTTCGTCGCATGTGGCGGCCGCTGGCGGCCCCGCACGCTAATCAGATTTCGTCACTTGCTGTGACAGAAAAGCAGGGGGTGGTTTTTCTTGAGCGTCTTGCGCCTTGTATGCACCCCTACACGGGGACCTTCCTATTACAGCCCGCCCAGCATCGTGGCCAAGCTTCCCTGTGGCTCCAGGCAAGAAAAAAAGGTCCTAATCGCATGGTCGCTGGTGTGCATCGCGTCGAGGAGCGCACACGGCTGCGTACCGAGATTTTCGATGCGGCAGAGCCGTCTAGATCTCTGTGACAGGCGCCCTGCAGCCCGCCCAGCCGGAGGCCTTTACTCCAAAGGGGAGGTCGGTCGTCAGCGCGGCGCAGATCGAGGCTCTGGGCCAAGGCACACACACCACTTAGCAATGCTCGGGAGCTTCCGTTTCGGGACGCCGTCGTGTATTTTTTTTCCCCCGCCGTTGGACAATGGCTAGAACCTGTCAGCCACTCGCGAAGCGAGGTTTCTACTCGAGGAGAGAGGCGCTGCGTGACGCGTTTCATAGCTGTCTGCTCATTTCGTGGTCAGCCGATGCTTTCCTGCAAGCATTCCTGCTTTTCGCGCAGCTTGGTAATGGCTACAACGCATCTCCGTGATCAATGCAACGCTCCGTGCAGGTATCGACAGGGGGCCGACAGAGATATCACCGTCGGCGGGCAAGTAGGGGGTGAAAGAGAGAGAACATTCCAGCAGATCAATCGTGATATTATGCAGTTGACCTGCTGCTTATCATTGCGGTAATTCCGTACCTAACCCTTAAGAAAAGATCACCAGCAAAACTTCGCTAAAACATGCCAACTGTGGCTTACCGCACCCTCGACATCATCCACAAGGCAGCATCCCCGGCGTCCTCCTGGTAGTTTGTGTGCTTGTCATTTACGATGATTCCTCCCTCGCAGATGTTGTCACCGTCATGGCAGATAACCCTGTGCTTGGAGGCGGGGATGTTGGCAAGCGTGCGCTTCATGAAGGGGTCGCCAAGTGTGAGGACTGGACGAGAGGATTAGCAAAGCCAGCCTGCGTGAAGATGGCAGGCAGCAAGTAGCAGTCAGGACGCAGATAGCTTACCAGCTGTGACTTTGCCAGCGACGTCAGCAGTCAGCTGCCCGGCAGTCCTGTGAACAAGTTGTGCGCCTTGGCTGTATCCCGAAAGGATGATCTTGGTGTTGGGGCATTGGGTTGCCGCCTGAGGATCCGAAGCAGAGGAAGGTTAGCAATTTCGACAAGGCAGCCATCAAGCACCGTTACATCGGCAGCGGAAAAGTCAGGAAAACTGCGGATGCCTCACCCTTGCCACATGAGCCGTCATGGTGTTAGCCCCGTCGGGATCCCCGCCGAGCAGGAAGCCCAGGATACTGGCTGGGTACGTAACCCCTTGTACCGCGAGCTTATTAGTACCCAGGAGGGCAGCAAGAGCGTTGAACATGAGGGGCCCGACGGCCGCCGGGTCGCCCACGTTGCCTTGCTGGATGGTGCCGCGGGCATAGATGAGAGTCACGTCCCGGCATGGGGTGCCGTCGATGAGCTGGTTGTAGGTGTTTCCCGAGTACTGGCGCGCCGAGAGGAGGACGGGGGCGGCCGAAACCACCGCCGACGAGACGACGGCCGCAAGGGAGAAGAGGCCTGAAACCTTCATGTTGATAGGGAGTAGGCGTTCCGGGAAGATGGGGACTGGACGGCAGGTACGCGTGCTGGGCTGGCTGGCGCTGAGCTGGGGCTGCTAAGCACTGGACGACCTGATCAAGACCTGACGGCACACATGGCCACTAGACTTAGGAAAGAAGCCGGACACGGCCCGTATAAATACATGATCCTCTACCTCGGCCTGCCGGCCAGCAGCCACCTCGAGCCGCTGAGGCGCGCGAATCACGCAGTCCCCAAGGCCCGCATTGCTAGATGGCGCGAAGCGTGATGAGGGGCGGTGATCATAATCGCTCCCCCAATTTCTCCATTGTCGACGCCCAACGGGGCAGGGAGATCGCATGGCAGGGACAGGTATTGACGGGAGAACTTCTGGCGCGGCGCAAGCAAATCTGGGGATGGCAGATGAACGAATACGCCCTTGCGGGGGTAGCCGTCGCGCTGGGGCACGTCGCATCGTCGTCCAAGCCACCCATGACCAAGGTCGCAAGCCGGTTGCGATCCCCGGTCCACGTGCCATCGGTCCAGTTTCCTAGTCCAGCCTAGCACGGAGAGTGCCGAGGACTGGGGAAGAGGAAGACGACCTGCATCTGGCGGACCGCGGGGCAGACGTTCATCGCTGTGATAGGGCTGCGGGGGATGACATGGAGAAGAAGCACAACGGCGAGCTTGCACTTGCAAACGAATGGGAAAGAATGAGGGACAAGCGTCAAGCTCAACATGCTCCCAGCCACTCATTGTCAGGAGGAGGCGGATTATGTGGGGCTTCCACCTGCGCGTGACATTTTGAACCTCACCGGGGCCTGCATCAGCGCCCGCTTGATGATCGAGGGCAGGCTCCCGGCGAATGCTGGCACATAGAGCCGTTACGCATACGCAGTGCGCCGATCCTAATTTATTACAAGGCCAATATTTATTCCGTGAAAGCAGTGGATTCCTTCGGTTTTGCGAACTCGTGCGCTTCCAGCTTCCCGCGATAGAAAAAGAACAATGAACAGCTTCCCTCAGCCTGTACCCGCCCACGACAAATGTTGAGGATTTTGACCCGCAATCGTCACGATACCTGTTGGGACTTGGCGAGGGCAAGCTGGGCCATCGCTCCACTGAAAGAGCAAAGGGTTACGAGGTGGAAATCCCCGCTCCAATCCTTCATCGCTTGCGCTTGCGCGGCATATTTGGTCCCGCACTGGATATTTTCATTTTTCGCAAATAAAGCCATAAAATCTAGGTGTCTAGAGACGTATGTAGGCGGCTAACCTCCAAGCGACAGAAGACGCAAAGAAACGAGGCGGAAGCTTCCGAACGCCTCTCAATTTAGTACCAAGCCTACAATTTCGACAGCCGCGTCGATCAGGCGGTCTGTAAGTAACCTGGGCTTTGGCCGCGAAAACGGACTAAATGTGCACAAAACACAAACGCTTGTGTCAGCGAACAATTGGGCTGGGAAAACCGGGCACGGCTCGAGAAAAGGCGGCTTCAGCACATTTACCTCGGCTGCCAACCATCCCTCTCGTACACCAGGATCGCCACCGGGACGATGTAGTCCTCCTGGTACACGATGGTCTCTGGGTACTCGACAGCGCCGCCATTGGCCTTGGTGACGGCCTTGACCTGTGTAGCGCCCGAGGGCACGAGGTCAGTGTCTTGTCCACGAGGAGCCCTCATCGGAGAGGTACGAGTTGCCGCTGCCAATGCATACACAGTTGTATCCTCTGTCCGGACTAGTCCTGCCGTGGTCGGATTTCTTGAGGTACTGGGGACAGCTGGTGATGACACGACAGACGATGATGACGTGCTTCCTGGACCGAACATGCGAGTTCTGGGCGTAGATGTCGGCCTCTAGGAGGAGAACCAGCACATGGGTCAGCTGATGCTAACACAACTAGAGATGTGGGAACGGGCTTACTGGACACCATCGGGGTGGTGTAGATGCCTGGACCAAACATCCTTCCGAAGCCTGGAAAGAGGCTGTATTAGCAGCAGCCATATGGCAAATAAGGCCACATCATCAGGATGCTATGCTGTCTGCGTGTGTGAGGTTTCGTACCGGCTTTTCCAAGCTTGAAGGACTGTCGGAGGATGCCACAGACGTGGCACTCGCTGCTGCTGCAAGGGTCCAGGTTGTTTCTGTCCTCTCCAATGTAGCATGATCTCTGAGTTCCATGAAACAGGTCCTCGACGTCACCACCTACAGCTCTCCTGTCATTAGAGGCAACAAAATCAAGTCAGCCGTCGCCTACACTTGGTTATATGGAGAGCGCGGAGAAAAACCACTGCTTGTTCACAAGGCTTACCAGGCAGCTGCGAAGCGCCTCCCGCGGTATGATTCCTGAAGGTCATCCTTCCTCACATAGTAGATTGCTTTTATGTTGCCAGATTTTCCCGGGTGCTGCCAGCCTGCGTTGAATTTTGCTTCGTCTAGGTCGGTTAGTAGACTCCCCTCCAGCATTTTTTTCATATTAATGGAGGAGAAATGTAAAAGCTTACACTCTTCATACTTGGGATGTGAGGCCGGCAGAACAACGAGTGGCTTGAAGAGGCCCATCGATTAGCAGCCACCCCGCCGATCTGACCTGGGCACGCCTCATAGCTGTCGCACTTACCGGCGGCATTGGGCGAGAGGAACTTGGGTAGGTGGATAATGATTGATTAACGGGGGCTCCGGGAGTGATCCATGCATACGAATGCGTGATGTCTCAGACATATGGGCTGTAGCTAAATCGGTGGCAAAACTTGCGAGCAGAGGAGCGTATTAATCATTCTTTTTGACAGAGCTATTGTCGAGCGCCTTTGTTGCTGTCCCTGACCAGCCCAGAACGTGGCTTGAAATTTGCCATATTTCCTCGCCCAATGTAATAACGATAACACGTGTTTCCGTACGAGCCGTGATGTCTCCGTGGGCAAGAAGTATAGCAGGGCGAGCGGGAGAACGGACAGCCAAAATTGTCCAGGCCATCCAGAAGTGCATTTCAATACGACTAGTCAAATGGGTAATGAGGCCAAGGGTTAGTGGCGTCCATTCAAACATAAAGTTATCAAGCAAAGGTGTGGGTGGTGTTGGCATGCAATAACGACGTGGCAGGAGATGGGGACGTCCACCTCTCCGAGCTGAGTTGGCGACGAGGCTTCCTGGGGATGAGAGACTGAGTGGGCGCGTTCATTTGATATAAATCGTTTGCTTAGCGCCCGCGTTTGACACCTTTCACTTCCCGCAGTCCAATTAGGCCAGGTTGATCGGGCGATGTGGGGCTGCTGCTGACTGCAGCAGCAAGATGTAGGGGTCCAAGCTCCAGACCATACCCAAATCCAACGTCACTCTCGCCTCGTCTGGGCGCTGCTGCCTGGTCGGTTGGCATGCGCAGCTGTCAGTCTTGACGAACTCGGTCGAGGGAGGCCATTCGTTTTCCCTTTCGCATTCAAAGCTCCGCGGCGGTATATCAATTGTTTGCTGTCTTTATTGTATGTCGCGCCGGCTCCCTGAGCTTGCGTCTCCCCTCCCTCGAGCATAAACTTACATAACCTTTTCCACATGTTTTGCGGTCCCTTTTGGAAGCAGCCAGGAAGGCCCCACAACCACAGCAAGCGCCGAGCGACCCGGCGCCTTCGCGACGGCGAAAGTCACAGGATGCCGCGCTACTACGAGCCGCGCAGGGAGCAGCTGAGGGCGACGTGCCGCGAGACCCTGCAGGTCGCGGGCGACCACCTCCAGCAGCTCCAGCAGACGGCGGCCGCCCGGCAGGGGTACAAGCACAGCCTCGCCACCCTCCCGCTCCTGAGCGCGCGGCACTGCCCCAACTTCCCCCAGCCGGCCAAGGTCAGGGTCATCAACCAGGACACGCTGAACGCGGGCATCAGCCTCATGTCCCAGCGCGCACCCGCAGCCGCAGCCGCGTCCGCACCCGCCCCCACATCGGGCGCCCTCCCTGCCGCACCAGACCCGGAGGTGGCGGTCATGATATTCGGCAACCGGCACTGCCCCGGCGGCGGGTGGCGCAACGGCGCGCTGGCGCAGGAGGAGGCCGTTTGCTACCGCAGCTCTCTCGCGCTGAGCCTCGAGAACGCCCAGTACCCGCTCGGCCGCAACGAGGGCGTCTTCAGCCCCTACGTGCTGGTCGTGCGCCAGGACATGGACCGCAGCGACCACCGGCTGATACCCGGCCCCCCCGAGTACCTGCCCGTCGTCAGCGCCATGACCGTCTGCGCCATCTTCAAGCCCGAGATCTCGACCGTGCCCGTCGCCCACGGCTCGTCGTCGAGCTGCGGTAGCCGCGCGCAGGCCGAGCAGAGCAGCCGTCGGCCCGCACAACAGCAGGATATCCAGTCCAGCCCCGCGGGCCGTCAGTCACCCACCCCGCCGCCCCAGCGGGGCTGGGTAGGCGGGGGGAGCCGGGGCGGACATTCTTGGGGCAACAGTGGTAGCGGCGGCTGCGGCGGAGGCGGCGAGGCATCAGACGGGAGAGCCGAGTCTCGGACGACGGGAGGGGTAGCACCGCGGGAGAAGTCGATATTCGCGCTGGGCCGCGACCGGCACTACACCATGGACAAGATGAGGCTCGCGCTGCGCATGGCGGCCTTCCACAGGAAGCGGTCGATCGTGCTGGGGGCCTTTGGGTGCGGCGTGTACGCGAACCCGCCCGAGGACGTGGCTCAGTGCTGGCTCGAGGTGCTGCGTGAGGACGAGTTCCGCCTGACGGGCAACTGGTGGCGCGACGTGTGCTTCGCTGTCTACGACCCCAGGGGGGAGGGGAACTACGAGGTCTTCAAAAAGGTGCTGCACGGCCACCGAGTTTAGGGCGTTGGCATACCAATATCGTGTTCAAACGTAATTTGACAGCTTGGGGGTTTGTCTGCAAGAACGTCGCTGGCCACTTAGCACTACTGCATGTGATCTTTGTTTGGGTTGGACTTGGGCTTGTGGATGCGCCCACAAGCTGTGTCCATAATCGTTATCATTTACAATTAAGACGTCGACGCCGTCCCAGACCCAGACGCTCTAGGCACCGTCGGCCTCGCCAGGGCAGGCGCAGAAGGTGACGTTGTGGAAGCTCAGGTTGTTGAACTCGTCGAGCTTGAAGGTGGCGCGCTCGCCGTTGCGCGGCATAGGCTGGGCGCCCGTCGTGTAGCCGACCTGGCCCTGGCCCATCCAGTCGCACACGGCCCACGCCTGCTGCGGCGTGGCCGAGGCCGCGTGCAGGAACAGGCCGCCGTCGGCCAGGTAGAAGGTGGGTAAGGAATATCTTGGAAGGATTTGACGCTGCCGCAGGCTTCACTTTATATTACCTAGCGATGGCGGCGAATCAATGCGCGCGGTGGCACCGTGACTCATGTTGTTGGTAGCGGCTTGAACGCAACGTTGTATTTCCATGGAAGATCGACAATTCGCATCGTGGTGCTTTGTCGCTGCTGCGTCGCTACGCGATATCATCCATGGTAGCCCGCTGGGTCAATCCGAGCTGAAATACGGGGCGGCCTACGTAACTGCCGCCAATCGTGGCCAGTGCCGCAGCGGATTGAGAAGGCTGGCACGCTGACATGGATTGCTGGGCACGTGCTGGACCAGCAGCACCGCCACGCGCCGTCGGGTCTAGTTTTGGGGCACGTCGAATATTGAGAAGTCCAAGTGATATCGTGGTTCCAGAAAGACGCCGATACCATGTTAACCGCCTTCCAGGAGGCAGAGAAGAACCTTGATGCATTCAAACCCCCATTTCTTGTTTATTTTTGTGACTAGGTACTCAACACACACCAGCCAATCCCGGATTGGGCAAGTCAGGGAGCACACAAAAGAAGCAGCTCCATCAGAATCTGACAGGGTACCACAGGCTGTCGATGATTCTTGATATAATATCACTCACTAGGTACAAAAACACTTGATTACCAACGTGTCTGCCACAAGCAGGCCTCGCCGCACCCGACTCCTTGAACCACTCACTCATTTCCTCTTGTCGGCCTGCAGAAGAAGCTCCATCAACCCAGCTCCGACTGTGTATCGGGTCGCGTCGAACTCCTCCTGGTCCGGGTAGAAGGGGCAAAAGCCCTGCTCGGCCGCGGCGTTGTTCCCGTACCCAAACTCGATGCCAAACCCAAAAACCTTGTTCTTGGACCTGTCGACGAGGTGCCGGCTGTAGGCGTGGTCGACGGAGCAGCCCGTGCTGGGCCCGACGCCGTGCATGGCCTCCCACGACGGGAACGACTGCAGGCCCGCGTTATTCATGCCACCCGCGATGCGGTCCGCCACCAGCGACAGCGCGTCCCAGTCGCGCTGGTCCATGTACTCGCGGTACTCGAGGCCGGGGCGGTCGGGCAGCACGCCCCTCTTGCCGTCGTAGGCCGGGTTGCGCCAGTTCATGTCCCGGTCGTCCGACTGGATCGTGTCCAAGCACCAGCCGTGTATCACCATGCCCGCCACCGAGTGCAGGTCTGCCATCCAGCCGACGTTTGGGTGCGTGTCGAGCACCCAGCGCACGTTGCGCGTCTCGGGCTCCGAGAAGGCGGCCGTGCCGTGGTACACCTGGCTGCTAGGGCTGCGCGTGTCGAACTGCGGGTCCGTGCCGACGGCCTCGGGCGCCATGTACTTGTCCACGTCCCACGCGACGTCGTAGTTGCGGTTCAGGTCCACGCCGACCGAGGCCTCGTCGCCGGCGGTCGCGCTCTTGGGGTTGCGGTTCTTGCGCCAGCAGCTGTTGGTCTGCTGGTCGTAGGCCACGCCGTCTCTGCCATTGGGAACTTTCGTCAACACATGGATATCCAGGGCATACAGTACTAACTACCCTCTCTCTTTGGCTACGGGGCTTGACTCACGGGTTTGCCACAGGAATCACCACGAGCCCGAGGTCCAGCGCATTGACGACCTGCTTGGCCGTGTACCGGACGCCGCCATACGTCAGGCCCTTCTTCTCCTCGCGCGCCCAAAGGAGGTCCGAGACGAAGTAGAGCAGGTGGTCCGGCCCGCCCCTCTCGCGGGCGTGGGCCGCGGCGAAGAGGAGGACGCTATAGCCCTTGTAGCTGCCCGGCTTACCCCCCTTGCCCGGCTTGCCGCCGACGCGGAGGCCCGAGAAGGTGGCGTTGTTGTACGTCCTCTCGGGCGCGTCGAACAGCTCGACGTCCCTAAATCGCCTCGCCAGCGCCTGCGAGGCCGACCTGACCTCGGCCACGCTCATGATGGAGACGGTGGGGCCGCCGCCGGGCTGGCTGCCCACCCCGCGCGGCGGGTTACTGCCCCCGGCGAAGCGGTCGGTCGTGGAGACGGGGAGGAAGGTGCCGTTGCCGTTGCCGCCGGGCCCCTGGCGGCGGTAGATGGTGTGCTCGCCGCTCCTTTCCTTTTCCGTCAAGCAGGCGGAGGCCCCCCACGCCCAAAGGCAGTAGAGGAACACCGATAGGCTCATCTTGAGAGTCACGCTGATTTGGGCTAGGGAGTGGTTGTTGGTGTTGGGCTGGTGGCTCCTGGCGGGGAGGAGGTCGCGACTGACATGAGACGGCCAACGAGCCTAGTCTTTATACAGAATGGTGGTACCCCTAGATTTGGCCATGGGGGAGGGACGACAATACTAGGCGCACCTCCAGATGCCAAGACTGCCTGCGTTTGCACGCTGGAACAGGCAAGGTGTGGTGACAGTACTCAGTATTGCCCACATTCTTCCACGGGGCCGGGACGAGCAGGCTGCGGGACATACTTGCCGGTTGCCACGACTGGCGAGCAAACACGCGGCAGGCAACGAGCGTCTGTACCACCGAAGCATTCTAGAAGGTGGAATACCTACCCATGGCCCACGCAACGGCCCTCCTCGGCTGCAAGCCATAGGCACAGGGGGACATTCCGTGGTTGATAGTCACATCGCCTGAAGCAAGAATGCGACAGATTAGCCCAGGTTTCTGGGACATTTGCGGCTGAAAATGCCATCGCGGGTTGGCCAGCCGGGTTCGCCGGATCATGGTCGACGCGTTTCCCTTGCTATTGTCCTTGAGTCCAGGCGTTGCCATTCGGTGGTGCAGATCCACCGGCGGAATTCGGCCCTGCGATTCTTAGCATTGTCCCCCCTGCCGCCACGATCGGTCTTTCGGCCAAGAGACGCGCAGGGCTTGGTCATGCACACCTGCATATCAATATCACGCCTTGGGAACACAAAGGCAATAGAGAGGACAGAAATCGGATGGTAAAAAGGAGAACTCGAATCCTAAAGCAGCCACTGGCTCTGCTATCGGAATAGCGAGTACCGCCGATACGAGGCAGCAGTAGAAACAGTGTGGTATTGATCTGGCTTGCCGCAAACATTCCGGGCGGGGGCTGCATGTTCGGGGTGGAGGGCAAATCCAACCTTTTACTACGCCGCGCCCGCTGTGATTCTCTCTCAAGTGCGCCAGGTTGGAGTTTTCCAATTCGCTACCGCCGGGGCATTTATCCAGCGCAGTAGGCAGCACCTGCAGACCAAGCAATTAGAAGGGAGGCTGGGTGTCACAGGACCAGAAATATACAGCCCGGAAAACCTGTGGATGGCTTCCCTTGCCAGCAGCCGACAGAGACACTCGGCCCGGCTGTGGATGTGACAAAAAGTCTGGGAACTTTTGAATGAATACCAGCCACCAGCCACCCGACCTACCCTGCACCCACCCTGCATAATAGGATGTTGGTGACTTGGATTGAGGAATCTATACCTGTTCAGGACACAAGGCCAGCGGCCCCGCCTGCCGCTTGGCCGTGGGCGAGTTCCAGGGCGATGGGTTGTGGTTCATGTAGGCACACGTACAAGGCTGCCAGTGACCGGCCCGTAACGTCCAACGTCGACCAGATGTCCCCCTCAGTCACGGGTCCCCGACCAAACCTTCCCGCTTGGCCGAGAGAGCTGCGCCGTGTCGGCTCCGTAATTTGCTCCAAATAGAACACCATGAGAGCCTCTTCCTTGCAACGCACTCGAGCACGCGTCTGCAGCTCAAATGAGAGCTAGACGCAACAACTGCATCCTGGGAGCTTTCGGATTCTTTGCTGACGTTTTCCACTTTCAGCCGGCAAAATTATTCTCCCCGTTCCTGCGGGAGAAACTGCTATGTGCAGAAAGCCTGCCTTGCGCCCTGCCTTGCCCGAAGCCCGCTGCTTTCGGTCCCGAGTCTGCGCATCGTCGGGACATCGATTCCTTCTCGGCCCGACTCCCAAGTCATCGATCCTTCGCCCGCGCGAGGTCTGCCCCCGACCGGTTTCCCCCACTACTCGACTTTTAGGATCGCCATTTCTCAACGACGTCACGGACGCCATGTACCCCTCTCCCCCGGGCTGCCCACACCATGTACATGGCCAGCGCGTTGGCTGGGGCTTGCTCTTCGGGCGGTATAAATGGAGCACCAGCCCTCGCCCTAGCCGCAGCGAGTGAAGATTGGCGCGGCGCAGAGCCACGGATCCGTGCCCAAGCACATACTCCTCACTCGAGAGAATGGACAAACACAAGACAGGCGCTATGATGGTGCTCTATCAAGCATGGCTTGCCTCCGCCGTGGCGGCAGAAGCGTTCGACTACATCGTCGTCGGAGGCGGCACCGCCGGCCTGGTGGTCGCCAGCCGCCTGTCCGAGAGCCCCTCGGTGAGTGTGGCCGTCATCGAGCCCGGCGGCGACGAGCGTGGTAACCCAAACGTCACCGATCCCGACTCCTGGCTGCTCAACTTCAACACCCGCACCGACTGGGCGTACAAAACGGTGCCGCAGCCGGGCGTCAACGGGCAGCCGCTGGACTACCATCAGGGCAAAGCGCTCGGAGGTAGTAGTGTCATCAATGGTAGTGTCCATTCCCCGGGAGTTTTGTTCAGACGACCAGCTCATAAAATTCTAACCGCCCGCAGGCATGACATATATCCGCGCCGACGCCGCCGAGATGGACGCGTGGGAGGCGCTCGGGAACCCGGGCTGGAACTTCTCCGCCCTGTTCCCCTACTACCTGCGATCAGAGGCCTTCACTCCCCCCAGCGAGGCGCTGCAGAGAGCGGGCGTCACCTACGAGCCCGCGATGCATAACCAGCGGGGCATGGTCCACACCGGCTACCCGCGGGGCTTCACCACGGACTCGCCCTACACCTTCTCCGTCCGCGAGGCCTTTGAGAATCTCGGCGTGCCCCACAACGTCGACCCTGCGGGCGGCAGCGTCTACGGCGTCAGCACGAACCCCCAGACGCTCGATCGGGGGTTGAACATGCGCTGGGACTCTGCGCGCGCGTACCTGCACCCGGCCGAGAACAGGCCGAACCTGAAGATCATCAGGGGCACTGGCCGGCGCCTCACTTGGGCTTCTCCCGGAAAAGGGACGAGGCAAGGGGCGGGCTGTCAAGGCAAACGCGCTTCGGGTATAGAGTACATTGCAGCGGATGGCAGGTCCGTGGAGCTCTCGGCCAACAAGGAGGTCATCCTCTCGGCTGGGTCGCTGAGAAGCCCGCTGATACTGGAGGCTTCGGGGATCGGCAACCCACGGTGAGGGTCACCCGCCGCGCACCAGCCGCAACCCCAGCGTCAGAAGACGGACCGCTGACGGGGCCATGTCGTTGCAGAATCCTCAAACACCTGGACATCGACGTCGAGATCGACCTCCCAGGCGTCGGCGAGAACTTCCAGGAGCAGCCCAACACCAACTTCCAGTACAGCAGCGCCGCCAACCTCACAGGCCACACCGTGTTGCAGGCCTTCATCAGCGCCGCCGACCTCTTCGGCGCGTCGGCGCCCGCCGTCGCGGCCCACGCGCGCGCCGAGCTGCCCCGGTGGGCCGAGCTGATAGCGTCGGCGGCAGACAGGCCCGAGCACACGGCCGCGGTGGAGACGCTGCTGCGCCTGCAGCACGACCTGATCTTTGGCAGAGGCGACGACGCGCCGTTCGCCGAGGTCCTCGCGCTCGTCGCGGGGGGCGGCGTCGCGGGCTCGGCCGGCTGGATCCTGTTCCCCTTCTCGCGCGGCAGCGTGCACCTGGCGTCGGCGGCCGTCGCCGACGTGGACAGGCCCGTCATCGACCCGAGGCTGAACCTCGTCGGGTTCGACCTGCGCGCCCAGACCGAGGTCGGCAAGTGGTCCGAACGGCTGTGGCGCACCGAGCCGCTGGCCTCGCTCGGCCCGGTCCGCGTCGCGCCCGGGCTGCATGTCCTGCCGGAGAACGCGACGGATGAACAGTGGTTGGAGTTTACGCGCACTTCGAGTTAGTAGAACCTCTTTCACTTCCTCCATCCCCTCAGCAGCTAACCACCCGCTGAACTGGTGCCCAGCCATCCTCGGGTCGCATAACCTCGGCACGGCTTCCATGATGTCCAGGGAGCTCGGCGGGGTGGTCGACCCCCAGCTCAAGGTTTACGGGACCAGCAACGTGCGGGTCGTCGACATGTCCATCTTCCCCATGCAGCACAGCGGTCACCCGACGGCCACTCTTTACGCCATCGCCGAGCGCGCCGCCGAGATCATAAAGCGGTCTTCCGTATACAAGTCTTGATAGCAAGGACGAGAAATAGACAATCCCGATACGAGAAACAACTTGGCACATCCGAAAGTGCGCCTTTGGTTTCGGGAGTAGTGTCTGCACGGGTATCGCCCAAGGGCAAGAAAAAAATCTTGACGTCGAATATGAGCGCCTGGTACGCGTTGGTCACTTTATTATGGAAGCCTCATGCGCGAGACCGCGTCTCTAGTGTAGGCCTTAGACAGGGGATCTTCTCTCTCTCTCTCTCCAGCCCCCTCTATTCCCTAGGCATTCTTATTGCCGGCCTCGAGTGACTTGGCCTCAACCTCTTGTACCGTCTCGACCTCGTTATTCTGTCAATATGTTAGCCGACTGGAGACACCACGAGCATGGCTCCTTTTTGTAGTATAGTAGGACATACCTCATAGTCTTCGATCTTCTTCCCCTCAGCCTTGACGCCGACGCACACATAAGTTCGGAACTTGCGAGGGCCGATTTTTGCCTCGAACTGAAAGTAAACAAGTGGGCGTGGTTAGTTCACAGTTCCAACCAGCAACATTGACAAAACAGAGACAGCAACCGGGCAGGCAGCCACCGGGCAGACAGCAACTCACCATCTCGTCAATCTCCTCGAGCGTCCGGCCCTTGGTCTCGGGGAGGAAAAGGTAAACCCAGGCGGCACCGATCATGGCGGACGGGAACCAGATGAAGCCGTACCGCGGGCCCCAGTTGAGCGAGTCCGGGTTGATGAAGTAAGGCGCGGTGAAGGTGGTGAGCCAGGCGAAGAAGAAGCCCACGGCGGCCGCGAGCCCAAAGGTGTGGCTCCGCAGGCGCTGCGACGGGATCTCGCCGCCGGCCAGCCAGGCGTAGGCCGCGACCAGGCCGTTGTAGCTCGCCATGTACAGGCAGCTGAGCGCGACCAGGACCTGGCCCGTCGACGACTGGCCCGGCCGCTGCTGGTAGACGATGGCGATGATGAGCTGCAACACCGCGCACATGACCAGGCCGGACCCGATGAGCACGCGCCGCCGGCCGTAGCGGACCACGATAAGCGAGTTGGCGAGCAGCGCCACCAGCCCGACGGTGCTGAGGACGCACGACATGCCGAACGGGTCCTGGACGTTTGCCATGGTGAAGAAGTACGCCTTGTATGCTGTTGAGGGAAGTAAGACGAGGTCAGATATAACCATCATTTACCATATCCCACTGCGCGGGGCACATGGCTGGGCCGCGGGAAGGGGTACGTACCAATGATGAACATGGAGCCTGAAGCAGCTTGCAGCGTAACCGCCGAAACGGAGAGCAGGGTACGCCGGCGGTCGACGGGGTTCTTGAACATGTCGAGGATGCCGACGCCGCTGCTGATATCCCTCTCGCGGTCGATGGCGGCCTGGATCTCGGCGACCTCGGCGTCGACGTCGTAGTCGTCGGGCCGCAGCCAGGCCAGCGCCTTGCGGCCCTCGTCCGCGCGCCCCTGCAGGATCAGCCAGCGGGGGGACTCGGGGATGAAGAACATGGCGACCGAGAGTATGACGGGCACGATGTAGATGAGGCCCAGCGGGATGAGGTACGCCCGCTTGTCGGGGATGCCGGCGGTGGCCCAGTTGACGATGCCACCGATCAGGGTGCCCTATCGCCCGGTTTCCATGGCGTCAGCAAGACAGCGTCCATCTACAAGCCAGAATGCGGAGCACGCAACGGGGGAAGACCTACAAAGGACGTCATGAACTGGAAGACGGTCAGGAACAGGCCCCTGTACTTGGCGGGGCTCGACTCCTGGATGTAGAGCTGCGAAAAGGTCATGAACCAGCCGTTGGCCAGCCCGATCAGCAGGCGGCCGGCATAGAGAGTGCCAATGTCCTCCGAGGCCATCATCAGCACGTTGGAGACGCAGCAGAGCGCCGCGGCGAGCCAGAGGCACCAGCGGCGCGACAGCTTGGCGGCGGCGAAGCCGGCGGTGCCGGAGCTGACGAAGGCGCCCAGGGTCATGAAGGACGAGATGAGCTGCTGGCGGAGCGGCGAGAGGTTCCAGCCGATCTTGTTGTTGGCCGGGTAGCCGAATATCTCGAGGAAGCCCCGCATGGCCTGCAGGCCGCCGATGAGGCCGAAGTCGACGCCATACTGGAACGGCGAGATGAGGATGATGCCACAGGCGATGAAGCAGCGCCAGTTGGCCTTGATCGTCACCTTGCTCTCGGGGGTTGCCATATTGGGGGGGAAGTCGTCTGCGCCGCCGCGCCTCGTGTTTTGCTTGGTGTTTTCCGCAGCTCAGTGACGGGCACGAGGGAGAGGAGCGATAGTTTGCAAGGAGGCCCCAGGGACAAGGAAAAACGCTTTCAGCTGCCCTGACTCAAAGTCGGGAAGAGGTCAGTGCCCTGGAGGGAACCACAACAAACCCCCATGTCTCTCCAGCCGGGAATCCCGACCTTTTTTACATTACGGTTGGCATGCGAGGGACATCTGTAAACCTACGCCCCTGGCCTTCCCCACAAGCCTCGATCGGCATCAACGGCCAGGGTAGCTTCTGGTGCGAGCCAGGTTCTGGTGTGCTGCTGCGTGTAGAACCCCACCACCAAATGCCGAAGGGGTGCTCCTGAGTGCTGAGAAATACCGATTGCCATGGCATCCCCCAATATCTCGGCGGTCCTTTGGGTGACACTCCCACATGCGGAATAGCACCGAGAGCGACACCAATCGGAAGTGGTGTGTGCATGCTGCGCAAGATATGGAGACACTGGGGTTGGCAGCGGCTTGGGCCTTGCCGCAGGCTGAGGGAGGGGAAGCGGCCTGGCAATGTCGCAAGCAGTCTCTGCTGGGTGCATCCGCATTCGACCCACCCCCAATCTTAACTATCACCTTGCCAGCGATGCATCCCCAGCATGTCAACCCCCACAAAGCGGTGGAGCCAACGAATCTCCAACATCTCAAAGCCAGCGTCCGAGAGTTTGGTGGTCGGCTACCTTGCCTATCTAGCTAGAGTGATGAGAGTCCAATAATCTGAATTTCGAGCCTGCCTCAAGTTGGGAGAAATGGAGTGAGGGAGACGTGAGGGTGAAAACGACTGTTTGGGACCCCGCTGGCATCACTGATACGGTACCTACCATGGCATGCCCCAGATTACAGGGCTTTCCAAGATGTTTAGCCTGTGTGCCAATACTTTGCTCCCTGCCAGTCGGGGACGGAGGTGCAGCCGTGAGGGGGGACCATCCAGTCCAGACTGGGTGTAGTTCACCTGATACCCTGAGCAAATCGGCTGAATGCACCCGAGCCGCTACCGCCCTTTCCGTCCGGCTCAGTTCAACAACACTAGATCAGTGTCCCGGCCATGATAACTCGCCACCCTGTTTGTTCACCCCCCAGGCAGCCAACCCCCATGCAGGGTGATCACGATGTGACTGGCTATTGGCTGCCCAGCGTTTAGACGTTGCAACAGCATCAGCGTAGCTGCCGCGGCTGCTTCCCTACCTCCCTATCCTGGCAAAACACCAGCGCCCTCTAGATTGCCCATAATGCCGCAGCTCCTGATCTCGAGTGATTGCGGCCCGCCGCCTGCGGCCATGGTAGCCTGCACCCATCTTACAGCTGAGGAAATCTATCAAAGACCGTGATGAAGAGGTTGGGGACGGGATACCATGGCCTAGCGAAACAGCGGCCCTCGCTTCGATATTCCCGATAGCGCCTCGAGCCTCTGCGTGCTGGGTAAGCTCCCACTAGACAGGAGCCCGCCGGGCGCATGCGGGAGTGGTGGGGCGTCCCCACGCGCCAAGGTGGTTGCGCAGGCCTCGGAGGCTGGGGTTGCCGCTGAGCCTTCTCCATCGTCGAGCCCCCCCACAAACCCCAGATGTGTCGGCCTCTTCGTCCCCTTTGTTAGTGCGCTTGGCGGTTTGGATATCTGGGGCCGTCGAGGGGAAGGCGATGGGGCTCATGAGGCGCTACTGCGGCTGAGAGGCTCCAAGAACGGGGCACATGATGGGAACTGGCCTAGCGGTAGCCTATTATATGATACGACCGGTTCGTGATTACAAAGCGCTAATTGCACACTTTTATTCCGCTATAGAGTATCCCTCAACTCAAGACAACAGGGTGACACTATCTGTCCTGTTTCGCAGGGTCGGTAGTCGTCACAGGCGTAGGACTCCCTCTTGCGTCCAGCTCAGGAACGACATAGACACCATCCAGCTCCCTGACAACGCCAGCCCCATGAACCTCAGCCCCTCGCCACTGTCCATCAACCTCATAGTGTGGGCGTGGCGAGGTGGAAGGCGGAGGCGGCGGCGACGATAACTTGTAGAAGTCTTTCTTACCCATGGCCTCTCCGCCCACCGCCGTCGGGGTCATCTTGGGTGCGGCCAGCAAGATGGTCTCTGTCTCCCGATCTAGCGCGTCCTTCTGGCGCCTCCAGCGCCGCCTCTGGATGACGACAAAGGCTATAAGCCCTGCCACCATAGCCAGACCGACGACACCACCAACTATAGCGCCGATCATGGCTCCCAGGGATAGCTCCTCCGACGGCCCGCCCTTATTATTCCCATTGGCTCCTGGCGCCGAGGGGCCGGCGCTTCCGTCCGGACTTTTGGGTGCGGTCGATGATTTTGGGTCCGGGCCAGGTTTGGTGCTGTCTGTAACACATGGTCAGCCTCGATACCACCAATCTCTGTATTTGCCGCTTCACGTGCAAAAAGATGCCAAGGGGCCGTTTGCAACGTGATAGGGGCCCGGGAAACACGAAGCAAAAGCAAAAGAAAGAAAACCTACTCGGCATCGGCTCATGCGTACAGTCGTACGACATGGCACATATGGCACCATCATATTTGTAAAGGTTGGCCTGATACCTCCGCCAGCATGTGTAGTTGGTGTAGTCGTTGAAGCCCGTGCCGGCGAACGCGCCCAAACCAACTGGCGGGCCAAGCTTGGCGGTAAATGAGGTTCCCGTGGTCGAGAAAAACGCCGTGGTCGTGTTGGAGGGCCATAGCCGCGTCTGGTTGGCGGGAGTGACGACAGGTGCCACGTCCTGAGGCTTATCGTTGGGTATGCCGCTGAAGTAGGCGACCTGGGACGAGAAGACAGTAGTACCGCCGGCGCGGCAGTCGGCTAGGACGACATGTTCGTTCGGCCGCTGCTCTGTGGCCACCAAGGCGGCGAAAAGGGCGAGGACAAGCAGCAGGACGACGACTGGGTGGTGCTTTTCCCGCCGAGCGGCCTGGTCAGTGTCTGGCCGGCGTGGCATTGGTAGGCTCGGGCCCTCTTTCCGGCCGAAGCAGTGTCCCCTAGCGTCGGCACTTTTCGGCGAGGGCCAAGACGCAATCGGTCTGGCCCTTGTGCAAGAGGCCCTCCCCTCCTCGAGCCCTATGCCTTGGAAGTGGACCTCACTCGCGTGCGCGGGTGCGGCTGCTGCACGTCATGAGAAGACGGGGATGGGTAGCAAGGCAATGGCTGCGGCGATTGAGCCCGCAAGCTGGGACGGGAGATACCGAGCGGAGGAGACGACTAGGGCTGGTGGGAATCTGGGCCGATTCAGCTGCAACGGCCTCGTAGCTGCACCGAAGCTTACTGAGAAGGTCGCAGGATGTGGGGAGATCTGGGCCCGCAAGAGCTTTTTGGAAGACCGAGGCCTCGGAAGACCTGGGATGCAGCGTTGTTGACGTCGACCCCTTGGTTGAGAAGTCCGAGGCTCAAATCCCGGCGGAGCTTGAGAGCCCTGTCAAATCAAGGAAGAAGAAGAAAGGGCAGGCCACGCAAAGAAGAAAAGGAGAAAGCCCCAAGACCCATGTCGCACACGGACGACGGGTCCAACTGCGGGCTAAGAAGCGTGCACAGAAGCCCCTCGATTTCGCGCATATCCGACCCAGAAACGCCATCAAATTTGTCTTGGCTGGGGGAAAGACGAGAGCTGCCATCCCCCTTCAGCTGACAAGGTTCTCGGGATTGCTCGCTAACGCTCATTGGTCCCCTGTCGATGGTGGGCCAGATGGGGGTGGCAGTGACCGCCAAATGTCGCCTAGCGTCCAATGGACCTCTGCTGCGGTTTTGATCAGTCTGACCTTACTCAGCAGGCCGCCAGCGTGTCCACGCCAAACACACCTCCAGCTGTCAGACGCTCGATAGGATCATCGTAGCGGCACTAGCAGGTGAAACGACCATGGCGGTGGCTATACCCTTTCCGTGTCTTCCAGATAGCGGCTTAAGACCAGCCACCAAGTTTGCTAGATGGAGAAAAAGAGCAGGAGAAGCAAATATCGAAAATGATGTTCGGACCAGGTTTGTCCAAGGATTACATATTTGTGTCTGGCTATTTGCGGTTAAGCTTATGGATCCATTTGCAACAATTAGACCAATCACTTACCTCGTACAGTGCTCCTCGTCCCCACCCACTTCCCGGAGAGATCGTGTGTGGGTTGCCCAATCGTGGCCTCACCTAGGCGAACGACAGGGACAGGAGAGCAGAAAGCAGTTAGCTTCGCCCGCGGGCTATATCGGGGCTCGGTTGGGGAATGATACCGTTATGGCCTCGAAGTGATGCAGTCAGCACTTTACTGTCTCAAAGCCGAAGGAATACCCTCAATGTTCGTGGGGTCGGCAATGGCAACCCCACCTTGCGTAATCCAGACTTCGTTCCGCCCGAGCACAATCGTATTGTTCGCGCAATTACCAACCATGGCCAACGCCAAAGTCGACGCATTTGATAATGCCGAAACGTCAAGCCTGACACTCGGTCATGACCTCCGTGCCCGAGTCCCCGTGCATCTGGCGCTCCGGCCAGAACATGCCCGCGTTTCCGACGATATGATCTCTCCTGACGGCACAGCAGGCTCCACAGTTCATGGCGATATATGCAGATGCCTCTCGACCCTTTCTGGTGCCCAGTTGAGGACGGCGCTCTCGAGCGGGATCCTATTGGTAAAGCTGGTGCTGGCGCGCGGGCGCGAGCGCATGCCCTCGAGAACGGTGTCCTCCCCGAACCTGGGATCCTCGAGACTCGGCCCTCACGGTGCCCATCGTCGACCTGGGCCCGCAGTTTTCAGTGAACACCGCATTCGCGGTTAGGTAGAATAGCGCGTTGTCATCAACATCGTCGACTTGTCGGCGCCGGCCGCAATCTGGAGGCAGACCTAATTTTGGACGGGTCTGATTAAAACCTAGGACTCAGAGAGAAACACATATATCTAGTATTCTTATTTCTCTCCTTGCCACGATAGATAGCTCAGACCCCAAGTGCCTATTATCCTGTTCTCCGCCTCTTACCAGTGCCCCTCGCGAAAGCCGGGGGGAGGAACTGCGTTCACATGTCAACCGCAGAAAATAGGCAGCCAAAGCAGTCAAGGCAGCCACAAAGGCAAAATCTTGACCTCCACCCTTGGGTTTCCTTCTCGTCTGTCTTGTTGGGCCTGCCTTGCTGGTGGAAAAGGTTGGGGAAGACAATAAATCTCGGGAGCGGGAGTTGGGGGGATCTTGGATATGGACGCGCCCACGCAGTCTGTCTTTCTTGGTCGTCAGAGCTGCAAGCGGTCGATTGGCTTGCCCACATTAGCTGTCATGCCAGGGACTTCGCGGCTGCTGAAGCCCGCTGCCGTTTCGAGGGCGAGTGGAGGGCAGTCTGCAAACAGGGTCGGTGGGTGGAAAGCAGGCTGAGTCCCCGGGTGTGCAGTGGAACATCGCCAGTGAGCCATATTATCCCGTGCAAGGCGCAATGTAGTGATAGATATGCCCGAGCCAGCCGGTATGGCCGAGGTACGACTTACATGCCCGCCTCCGCCAGCCCGGGCGTGTAGTGGATACATTTTGCTCGTCAATGGGGTAGAGGTTGAATGGGCCCCCCTGGCCCGCCATAGGTAATGCCAGACGACAGTCGACGCCCTCAAACATCTGTGCTTCCGTGCAGACTGCCCCTTTGTTGTTGCCTTTGCGCATTGTCGGTCTTGCTGTTGTCTTGCCATCCTATCGTCTTCCCCATCCCTAGTCTTCTCATCTGGGCGATGCCCCAGCCGACATGACATTTGCCTCAAATGTGATCCCTCGGTGCCTGCCGGGTTGACTAGGCGTGAAGCCGACCATGCGGTGCACCGCTAGTGACCCGTAGCGTCGACTTCGGCCACTTGCTGTCCCTTCCCACTCGGCCTCGAGGGCGGCGCCGGTGATATGGGCGCTAGGACAATGGCGCTCCTGCCGGCAACCAGGGGCGGCGTCCCCGGGCTGTAAGCCAGCAAGATGCGCAAGCTGGCCGCGTTTCCAGACTCCCTACTCATTACACTGGTGCCCGCATTTGCCAAGACCGAACCTCTCACGTTCGAGATCGGGATGCTCTTTCTGACACTTCAGCTGTGTGGATGTCCAGGTGATGCTCTCGTCGCCGCCTCTTGTCGCCTTCGGCACTGTCCATCATCGCACGCATTTCCGTTGCCGATACCCACCATACGGTCCATCTACTGACCCATGGCGGCCGCGCTCGCTTGGGCTGCCACAATTACCTCTGCCTTTGTTGGTTCAATGCTTGGACGTTGCATGGACATGCCTCATCCCCTTCTTTTCCTGTCTATCCAGATCTCTGCCGGACGGAGATCGGACGGTCAAACCACGCCGTCATTCCTAGAAAACGCAACCATTCTCTTGATCTGGAGGCCTTGGATGTCTTCAGCTTCAGTGATTATCAACATCCCCTAGGTGGGTCCTTATGGCTAGGTAGGTAGTAGGTGCCTACCTAGGTAGGTGCCCAAGTAGTCATCGCGTCCCTGTGAGTGCCAACTTCCGCACGTAAACAGTAGCGGGTGATGATCAAGCTAGCTATAAAGCCTGACCGACACAGCTCTAGAACCAGCCCTTTTGACGCTCCTGTCTCCCAGCCCAGCGTGGCCGTACCTAGGGCACTCGCTTGGTTGCTAGGTCGTTCTAGTAGCCCTAGCGGTACGGGAGCCCGCCTCCTCTACTTCCCCCACCCAGCTAGGGCGCCAGCTTCGTTCCTTCCTCCAACTGACATGGAAGTCTTCTGTAGTCTTCCAGGTGGTACGTCATCCCAAGGCCCCTTGCCCCACTAGGTGGCCAACCAGATGCCAGTTTCAAATTCTTTACCCCGTTACTTTCCTTTTTGAGCTGCCGCACTTTTTCTTCACTCTTCCCAACTCGTCCTTCTTCAACTCTCCTACCAACACCACCACATCGCCATTTCTGCAAAGCCTCTTCTCAACCATGCCTACCATCAAGTCCGCCGTCAAGGCTGTTGGTTCTTGGCTCGCGAAAGTGGGCTGGGCTTTATTGACCTCGCATCCTTTCCCACTCCCGCCAGATGTCTCGGGCCCGCCTGCCGGAAGTGCTAGCGAGCCCCTCCTCCAGCCCACGCGCCCAATGCGCGAACGCGTTTCTGAGAAGAGCCGAGGGGGACCTTGAGGGTAAGCCCATTCCTACTTCCACCTCCTCTCTTGGTTCATTTGCAGCTCAGCGACCTGACTGTCATCTTCTTATCTTCTCTCTCGAGGTAGAAAGGCAGGCCAGACCCCTCCATCCCAGCACAAGAAAGACGGTAAGCTCGGATTATCTCTCCCATCCTTGCCTGTGCATTTGCCCATCTGATGATCACATCACGTTCGCTTCTTTGGAGCCTTTCGGCCATGACGACCTTTTTTTACATCCGGTTTTGTTCTGAGGCAGTTCTTAAGCTTCACGCTCCCAGTAGCCTGCTCTCTACATGTCAAAAGCTAACATCGCAAGCCACGATAGCCACAGGCGACATGTTTCGGTTCGCCAGACAAGCGGTAATTAGCAATCCCCCAACCCGCATTCTACTTTCATCCCTCATTGCCTATGATGAATCATGAATACCTTGATAAACAAAACATGATATACTGAGGCTAGCCGAAGGGCTTTCGTTGCTGACGAACTTCCGGACGTGTTCGTTCAGAATCTAACAGTGAATTTTTACCTTCAGACCAGACCACAAGAGGAGCGCAAAGCTATAGTCCTACCGGTATTATGTTATACTATTCTGTTCTCTCATCTCTACCCCAACAATCCTCTATGGTGATTCGATGATACATGTGCATACTTGCAAGAAGTGATTTTCTTCGATGTGCTAAATCAAGTTCGTTATCACCCTGATTTCATAACTCAACTTCCTCCGGCTATGTTTACAAGTGCTAACTAACAAGCAAGTCCTAGAGCTAGATGCGCATATTGTCTTCCTGCATCCAATCGTTCCTTGAGATGGTAAGTGGCTCACGATGATATGCTCCCTTAACTTGACGCTATGATGAGAAAAATACCGAAAGAGCTTTCAAATGACTGGACCCCGTTGTCCTACACATGATTACGCCAAATATGTCTTGACCTCTGACCTGCGTCTCTCGTCCGACATGCTACGTTTCCTTGGCCCCAGACCACAGAGACAGACAAGCTGACCGGATCTCCTTTGTTCTAGGCAAACAACGCGAACATGGCCGGGAATTTTCGAGGATGACACAGTACCGAAGGAGGAGGGCAAAAGGCGTCACATATCGAGGTTGGGCAATCCAAATACGCCGAGCCAAATGGTGGGTGGTGGGGTGTGAGGGTAGCCGAGATATACAGATGGCCGTCGAGCCCCATCGTACACAACCTCTGGTGATAAATACGGTATGTGAATAGATGACTGCATTGGGATTCACTGCCGAGGTAGCCCACCTTCGTTTCGTGTCGTGCCTTCTGCCCAGTAAAGGTAGCAGAGCCGCCTGTGTCTGTGAAGATTTGCTGTCGAGGGGTCAGACGGAGCCTCCCAAGCTCCGAGGGCAGCTGATGAAGCTGCACATTGGCTGGTAGAGCCTCGCTTACGTCGGCGAGCCTGCAGGCGTCGTGCGCCCGCCTGCATGCGGAGCGCACATGCATCGCGGAGTGGTTGGGAAGCCATGCCAGCCCATCTGCCCGGTTCATTCGGCCTTGGGGGGGAGTTAAAATTCGCAACGAAGCATCCTTGTCTGAGGCTCTGCTATGCCATTTTCGGTATACGCCCCGCGTAACGCTCGCGTACCACTTTCTGCGTAGGCGTGGGTCAGGCTGACGGGCAGCTCGACCCACGTGGGACTGGGCATGTGTGGTAGGCAGGCACAGCAGTTAGGCAGCGTGGAATCACGCCAGCGTGACGGTGATTACTCAGTGGACCATGCGGGGGGAACCTATGTGACAGCCGCGCTAGCCGACGGATCTAGTGCGTGGCCCGACATCTGCCTACGGTGCATCCGGGCAACTATTGTATGGTTCACGGATAGACCGGATGTTCACAAAAGGTTCTTCTGCTGGGCGGGGTGCGGCATCGTCGGGGATGGGCCGGGAGAGCTCCGTGTGCAGCCCTGGTCATGAGCTTTCGCGAGGGTGGCACCTGACACAAGGAGGCCGCGGGCCGGTGGGTAAACACATCTGTGTACGCTTGTGCTCGTATAACGGCACCTATGAGCGCGTAGTGTTGGACAGGTGCAACATGAGGTTGGGCAAGCCCGCCTTCACGGCTATACGAGGGGGAAGGCAGTAGGATATCGTGAGGTGCAACGCCAGGCTGCAATCTTGTGCAGGGTTTGGGCTCCTGGCTGTGGGGACTGCGGATGTGCGGATGTGGATGGGCTTCTTGGCGAGCGAAGGGGCCCCGAAAGAAAGGTGCACGATATGTTTCTGCATTTCAGGTATGGCAGGGCCCCCAAAACGGAGGCAGAGAGTGTGTTTGCGCTTCGGTTCGTTGGTTGATGATTGTGCACTTTCGAGTGTGATGGGCCCGGCGGGGGAGATGCGCGTCTGAGCGACGCCAGTTCGCATGTTCTCCCAGCTCGGCGCGGGGTTGTGATAACGCAGGCCACCTATCAAATGATGCGACAGCTTGCGGAACCCTCCTTCTGCGGCTGAGAATGACTGGGACGACAGGACCATGGCTGGGCTTGTCTCTGTGTCCTCATTTGGTCAATGGATGTTGGGGGCCTCGTCTGCTTTCTGGGTGGGTGGGTAGGAACATCGTTTTCTAGGCGCAGTCGACGGACTAGCGGATCGAGGATGCGGGTGGGCGATAGATGGAGGTACTCCCGCGTGTACGAGAAACATCGAGGATGAGTGAAGTCCCCAGGCCCTAGCTATTGGTCGCGTTTCCCGTTCTAGACGATGAACAGACGGGGAGTTCAGCCTGTCAGCTCGTCCGTTGGGCAGCCGCCTCAACCCGCCACTATCAGGATGGATAAGCATGGCAGGACGAGACTGGTCTGGACCCCACGTCTCAGAAGCGTCTTGGCCGTTAGTGCGGTCAAAAACAGCGCAAGGAGCAGTCCAGACCGACACCATTGGCCAGCTGCGGTTGCGCAAGACTGGCGGTGGATGGGGCCTGGAGCCGGGGTGGCTTGTCAGCCAGGTCACAGCGGGATGTCAGCGAGATCAGAAAGGTCGGGATGCCGCTACCCTCAGTCGAGTGCTGATCAGCGCGGCGATTGCGGTGGACTGGATTGACGCCAGCAACTCCGAGATGAGGAAGAGTGGAAAGGGGACCAGAGCCGCCGTTCTTGACGATGTTAGCCGCTAGCTGTGGCAGCATGATTTAAGTCCGTGTGGAGCGCGAGGAACATGGTGGATCCCAGCCAGGCTCAACTGGAATCGCGGGTGAAAGGCGGGCGAGTCTGGTGCGATTCAACGGCCTGAATCGCACCCGGGCACCGCCCAATACCGTTTGTTATCAATGCCATTCATCGGCTGTCTTTGGATTAACATGGTAAACTGTTGGAGAGTGGCGCGCTTGATGACTTGAGAGAGGCCACCTGTAAGCAGGTGGGATTCTTAGGATTCGGATCAAGGGTGCTTGCAGGAACTCATTTCTCTACCCATTGGCCAACCTTTTCCACAGTTCCCATCCCCTGTTCTCGAGGACGTCTTCGACCCGAGACGTTGAGCGGCCGCCGACAGAAGACTCGAAAATATACTCGGTTATGTTTCACAGCCTTTCTGCATCCGAGCCTGGTCGGGGAGGCGAGCCTGCCCAGCTGTGATAATTGATGGCCACGCAAACCATGTGGATGTCCGTCAGCAAGGCAGACAGCCGGGTGCTGTAGCCAGCCACTCCAGCGGGCCAGCGCTAGCGTCGGTCCCTCAATCAACCCACGCCCGCCACCTACCATTCTCCACTCCCCGCCGTGCGTTTTGGACGATTTTCGAGGACAGAGAAAACAACAAGTGAGAGGGAACACAGTGGCATTTCATCATGTTGGATGCTGTCGTTATCTCGTGCTACACAAGCCGCACCGAACCCCAGCCTTGACGGACAGCTGCCCCCAGCACATAGTTAGCCGGTACTAGTAGCCAGTACAGTCCCAGTGTGTGCCGTGCACCGATTCAGAGAAAATGACCGCCGTTGAGCAACTGCGGCGACATTGATGCGTGATATAACCACATAGACATGAAGCTTCATATTCGCATTCATCATCCTCGCTGCGTGACTGTGCATTATTGTGTCGGGGGTCGCCATTTCACCGCAACAGCACTGCATCTCATGTAGGTTCGTCCCAGTATAAGAGCGAGCCTTGGCTCGCCCCAAGATTGGGCATCGTGGGAACCCAAGGCCGCAGCCTAACCAACCTTCCCTGTTGCATCTTGACCTAGTCTCCTCGGCCTGCATGATTGTCTGCTGCCTCGACGACTCCCCCTCATAAGAGTCGGCTGTTCTGCCAGTCCTTTTCTCCTTCCCTCCCCGCTTCCCCTAGAGGATATAAGCCACCACGATACGTAGGTCGCCGCTCCCGCCGCACCGTGTCTGGGTCCTCCGATATCGTATCCCGGCGCTGGTCTTAGTCCCACCGCCTTTTGGTGTCACCACCCCCCCAAATGGCGGATGCACCTCCCTCCTTGCTTTTGCCCCCCTGATCGCCTCATCTAGGTATCCACGCTTGCGCTGATTGGACCCCTGCACCCACCCGCACTAAGCGCCAAAGTACGGCCTTGGTGCTGCGCCAAAGGACCCCTAGTCTCAAACTGGTCCCCTATTTTTTTTCCATCACATTTTTCGGGGTCCTTATCGACGCCCGCCGCGGCGCGCACCTTGGTGGCCGGGAGGCACCAAGACGACCGGGAACCCGCGCCCTCGCCGCCGATCGCGCGTTCCAGGCCGCCCCAACACAAACAAGCTGCACTCCCTTTTGGTCAGCTCGGCTGCACCACCTAAGCCCGCTCACACCGACACGAGCTGCTAGCACCAACGAGTCAGCTTTGCCGAGAAATTCAACAAGTCGCGGTGCCGCCCGCGCCCCCCTTTCCCCTGGCACCAAACTCGCACCGTCAACGCCGCATAAGTCAGTCGCTAGCTTTCCGAAACGTCCGGCGGTCTTAACTTGACCTTTCTTCTTTTCGGTTTTTTTTTTCTTTTTTCGTCTTCTTTTTGCTAGTTTTGACTTTGACCGAGTTTCCCGTGCTTCTCGCACCCGCTCCCCTGTTGCGTAAAGCGAGCGCGTATCTTCCGTGGGGTTCGTCCACCTTCAGTCCAAGGATTCTGCGAGACCGGAGTCCCGCGATATAGTAGACGGCCATCTTCGGGCTCAGCACCCATTTTGTGCGATTTTGCCGCCTATAACCTTTCTATTCCTTCTACTATCCACAATGTTTGCGCCCAGGGGCAGGGGCTACGAGTCCGAGTCGGAGGACGAGGGGCGGAGAAAGGTGCTGGCTAGCAGATCCAAGCTCGAAGGGAGGCTCGAGGGGAAGCCCTCGCTGCAAGCGGGCGGGGCGGACGACAAGAAGAAAAAGAAGATCAAGCTGCCGCCGCAGGAGAGCATCGAGCAGATTTGGGAGCGCTTCTCCAAGGAGCAATTCACCAAGGCTCTCAAGATCCTGCCGTTCGACCCCGTCCCGGCCTCGACCGCCTCCGTCCGGGCCAACGAGCTCCTCACGGCCGGCTACGAACGGGCCGCAGAGGAGTGCAGACGCAGGGTCCGCAAGATCATCCAGGAGTGCAAGCGGGTCAACAAGCGATATCGGGATCCGGGGTTTGATCTGGTACGTCACCCTTTCCATTTCTATGTTGGTGGTCAAAATGGCCCGGGATGCCGTCTGGGAGATCACGTGTCTCCTTTTCGATCCGCGGGGCCGGTATGTCTCACCCAATGCCAGCACTACTAACATGGTCGTGACAGGATTGGGATCTAAAATGGCGAAAGGGGAATACGCTTAACTACCTGGGGAAGACCAAGTTTGAGCTTAGCACGCAGACGGCGCGAGACCCCAACTCCAGCGTCCCCAAGGCCGTGAAGCGGATCCATGAGATCTTTGATAAGCCAACTTTTATGAAGGAGATCCATGGGTCAGATGTCAAGCAGGGCGGTCTGGGCGACTGCTGGCTGATTGCCAGTCTCAGTGGTTTGGCAAATATCGAAGGTGTTGTTCGCCGTTCATGCGTCGAGTACAATACCAAGATTGGGATTTATGGCTTCGTTTTTTACCGAGGTAAGCAGCGGCCCCCTGACCATAAAGAATATTGTCGACATGGGCTTAAGAAAATAATCTGACGGCTCCTAAGATGGCGAATGGATATACTCCATCATCGACGACAAGCTTTTCCTCAAGTCTCCCTGCTGGGACGACCGCAGCATGCAGCGCGACCTTCTCCAACAGATTGACAAGGACGAAGCAGAAATCACGTACCGCAAGACGTACCAGACTGGCTCCAAGGCTCTGTTCTTCGGCCAGAATGTGAATCAAAACGAAACGTGGGTGCCGCTTATGGAGAAGGCCTACGCCAAGGCCCACGGTGACTACGCTTCGTTGATCGGCGGCTGGATTGGCGAGGGCCTCGAGGACCTAACTGGCGGTGTCACAACCGACCTGCTGGCGTCGGATATTCTCGACACGGACGAGTTCTGGGACAACGAACTCGACAAAGTCAACCAGGAGTTTTTGTTCGGCCTCTCCACTGGCCTGCTCGACGGTGGCCACGGTAACAGGGACGGCATCCAGGAACGTCACGCCTACAACGTCGTCGAGACGAAAACGCTTACGAATGGCACCCGGCTTCTGAAGTTGAGGTAAATAAAGCACATCCCGCCCAAGACGGTCAAACCTCGTTTGACCGCCGCTAACGCAGAGAATAATGGACAGAAACCCATGGGGATCGAAGAGACGAGGTATCTGGGAGGGCGCTTACTCGGACGGGTCTAAGGAGTGGAACGAGCAAGAAGTGCAGCAGGAGCTCAAGCACTCTTTCGGGAGCGACTCGGTCTTCTGGATCACGTACGAGGACATGCTGCGCAAGTTCCAGCACATCGACCGCACCCGGCTCTTCCGCGAGGACGGCTGGCGCTCCTCCCAGCGCTGGATCGGGGTCGACGTGCCCTGGCGGGCGCAGTGGCACGAGAAGTTCCACGTGCGCCTGACGCGGGACTCACCCCTGGTCCTGGTGCTCTCGCAGCTCGACGACCGCTACTTCAAAGGGCTCGAGGGCCAGTACAGCTTCGAGTTGAGCTTCCGCGTGCACGAGCAGGGCAAGCCGGACCCGGAGGACTACGTCGTGCGGTCGCACGCAAACTACCTCATGGAGCGCTCCGTCGGCGTCGAGATCCCCGACATGGCCGCGGGCAACTACTCCATCTGGATCTCGGTGCGGGCGGACCGCAACTGGGCCACGCGCGAGAGCGTCGAGGCCGTCGTCAAGCGCGAGTGCCGCAACAAGGACGAGAACGAGAAGCTGGCCCAGGTCGGGCGAGCCTACGACCTGGCTCACGCCAAGGCGGCCCAGCACCTAAACGAGGTGGCGCGCCGCCGCCGCGCCGCCGACCACTCCAAGGCCTCGGGTGAGCGCAAGGACGAGCGCCGCACCAACTGGGAGCGCCGCCGCATCAACAGGGAGATCCAGCAGGCGCAGAACGCCAAGAATCTGCGCAAGCGCGAGAGGCGCAAGGCGGAGCGCAAGGCCGCCGCCGAAAAGACCGCCGCCGAAAAGACCGCCGCCGAGGAAGCTGTAAAGAAGGCCGCCGAGGAAGCCGCTGCTGCCGAGAAAAAGACTGTCGACAAGGCTCTTGCCGCTGCGAAGAAAGACGCTGAGGGTGAGGGGGCAGAGGCCGCTTCGACAACTGCTGCCTCGACAACTGTTGCTTCTAGCACCGCTGGGAAAACCAGTGACGAGAAAGCACCGGAGCAGGTTGCTGGGGAGTCCTCAGAAGGTCAAGATAAAGTGGAGCCCAACGACAAGGATGAGAGCTCCACATCGGTTCAAGAGAACAAGGAGGAGCCCTCCACTGACAGCTCCAGCGACCTGACCAAGGAACCTGCCAAGACAGAGCCGAAGCCGGATACCGCAGCCCAAACACTAGCCGTCAAGCCCGACCAGCCAACCGGCGATGACGGGGAGTCCGTGCCGTCTAACAAGGAGGGCAATTCTGAGCGCAGCAGCGCGTCGCAAGGGAAGCCCACTCACATCGACGTACCTCCCCATGCCGACCCGACCCAAACCAGCAAGTCCACCAGCGAGGGCGGAGATGGCAGCCCTGCCTTGTCCGCCGCCAGCACTCCCCAAGATACCCCGCTCGACACACCGCAGTGCGAAAAGGCCAGCGCGGAGCAGGCTGGGGACAAGGAGAAGGACGACAAGGTCCCCGTGCCGCCCGTCGAGGGCGGCCCTCCCCCGCCGGCCCTGCCCGTAATCTGCCAGTACCACAAGGACCAAGAGGAGGCGGCGCAACGGCGCATCCAGGCCGCCGAGGAGGAGGCGCAGCAGCGCCAGCTCCAGGCACAGCAGCAGCAGCAGCAGCAGGCCGAGCCGGCGCCGCAGCCGGAGCCGAGCTACTCGGAGGACGACTCGTCCGACAGCCCCGTCTCGGACTGGGAGCAGCTGTTTGACTCGGAGGACGACGACCAGGCCAAGGAGCCGCTGCGGCTAAAGGCGGCGGCCCGGGCGGCGGCCACGGCGGCCAACGGCGGCGTCGACGTCGGCAAGGACCACGACGAGACCGAAGACGACGGCGAGTCGCGCCCGGAGCCGTGGGGCGCCGTGTGCGTCGTCGGGTTCCGCATCTACAGCCGCGACGAGGCGCTCGAGCTGCGCGTCGTCATGGAGGGCGAGGCGCTCGAGGAGGGCGGCATGGGCGAGAAAGGTGCGGCCGACCTCGATAACGCGCAGGCCAACGCCGGCGGCGAGAGGGCCAAGAAGGACGAGGAGGAGAAGCCCAAGGAAGAGGAGAAGACCAAGAAGAATGCCGACGCCGCACAGCCGCGAGACGGCCACGACGACGACGACGACGACGACGACGCGGGCTACGAGGCCGACAAGGACGACGGGAAGTCGAGGCGCGAGGCCGACAGCAACACCGACGGCTTCGCGCCTTACCAGACCATCGTCAGCAAGGGCGGCGACGAGTTCGAGAAGGCGTCAGCCCCCGTTGTCGTCGTCGCGGACGACCAAGAGGAGAAGGCTGAGGACCCGGAGGGGGAGAAGGCCGGCGACGGCGCCTAGGTGGACGCCTGCCTTGTCCCTCTCCTGTTGTATGGCTTCTGGACCTCTTTGATATGACGCGAGAACTACGTTTCAATGCGCGCGTCGCGGCGCGGGTTCCTCCTGCCCATTCTCCTGACGCCATTTTCTTTGGACCGGCAAGATGCGCCCCCGTTGCTTCGGGGGCTTTTTCGCCACTCCCCTTCTCTTTTTCTTCGGCATGATGTAACGACATTTCACCAAACGTGACGAAGGGATGGGCTATGACTGGCAATGTAACTTGTGGGAATACACGGAGGGCTATCATTTTGTTTACAGGTTTTGCGCTAATTCTTGCATTTGATCTCCTTTTATCTGCAACCATGTTTACCATGGGGTTGATTTCGAAACTTGGTAGAGGTGAAACTTCACAACACAACTCACTAAATATCGTCCTCCTCTCAAGCTCTTCTCCCCAATCTCGTCGCGCCGTGAAGTTGTGTCATGGATCAAAGGGATGTATAGACTGTGCAGGATCCCAACAAAAGCTACCAGCCATGTGTATCTACCGAGACAATTCCTAGTTAATTACTTCAGGGCTCCTTCTGCGCCCCGGTTGGTCCTGATCAAGACAGCGGCAACTCCTCCAGCACAGCTCCTGTGCGTTACATCCACATGTTCGGGATGGCCTGCCTGTCACTGGGATGGAGGGTTTTGTCATTTCAAATCAGTCGCTCACAACTGGTCACCGTGCACCTGATCACTCCATAATGCCATCAGCGCCAGTTCCAGTGACGCGTTGTGATTCGTATCCAATATGGGTAAATCTCGCAAGCATCTGTAAGCAATAACACTCCAAATTCGCATCGTCAAATCCCCGACAGGGACGAGTTGGCGTGACGAAGTGCCGGTGACTTGGCGTTAATTCTCCGAAGATGGCCAGTTTCCGTTTTAGCCGGGCCACTTACAGTCCAGCCCGCGGTCGTCGTGTTTTCGTTTCATGGCGCGGCGGACCTCATTCAAGAACCGGCCGTGACGAGAACGGGCTCCCGCAGGACACCAAAACATCGAGCCTAGACCACGTCGCTAGAAATAGCTAACAGCTCGTCGAAAAAATAAGCAACGGTGCTGGGGTCCAGATTAAGATGTCTGACACCTGAACTAATATACGCAGCTCGGAAGCGTGGGAGAGGCTCCCCCGTTCTGGCCCAGTTCTGGCCCAACTCCCGCCACCTGCTCCGGAGATGCATATAGCGCTACCCACTTGGTATACAACTACACCGGCTTCCCCAGATCCTCGGTAGCACAGCAGTGCCGATAGATCTCAGGGCCCAAGCAATGCGGTGACACCTACAGTGGCGGTATCCGGGCTCGCGGGTAATCCCAACGGCTATTATTCGTAGTAAAGTACGTCGCGTGCGGCGCCTACCCGCCTTGCCATGTCCCGTACAATCAGCAGGACATCCAGTTTACCCCAGGATCTCTGATGCTGTGAGATGGTCTACCAGGGGTCCTCGGCCTGTGCTCCCCGAACGGTGGCCAAATCGGGCACAAATATGGCGATGGCAGTCTTGAAGATTCCCCTTATCTTGCATTGCTAGGACCCTCTTTCCCCTGGTTTCCCTCACTCCCCGGTATTCAAGGTCGAGTTGCTGGCTTTGATCAATCCTCCAAACCTTTTTGAGATGGCGTTCAAGATCATTCTCCCTTTGGCTGCGGCCATAGCCACGTTGCCCTTTGTCCTCGCCCATCCCCACGGCGTGGACGAGCCCGAGTTCCAGCATAACGCCAGGCCCCTCTACGAGCGCTCCCTCGACCACTGCGAGGGCAAGTTCGCCGAGCCCGAGTTCGTCAAGAGGACCATCGACCGCTACAGCGATGAGTACGACAGGCTGCGCCGGGCGCTTGGCTTCGAGCCCGAGGGAAGGTGAGGACCCTGGACTTCGCCCCCTTTTTTTCTTTTTGCTCCTCGCGTGGCTTGCTGACTGGTCTGTCTGGCAGCCCCCACATCTCCAAGCGCGACTACATCTCCGTCTCCAAGATCGACCACAAGAGCAACAAGCCCGTCAGCAAGGGGATGAGCCTGGCTTCCTTGTTCACAGACTACGGGGCGTGCATGCTCATGCCGGCGGTCGACCAGGGACCTCTCTGTGCGCCATCCCAGTCCGGCAGCAGGGGCGAGGGTGGATCATCATCCTTCAAGTTGGGTAGTCGCTAATATGTGGCACGCAAACACTCACAGACGTCAAGGGCGAAGAGATCCGCAAGAACATCACCAACGGCGAGAAGGGAATCCCCCTGACCCTCGCCATCCAGGTTGTCGACTACCAGACCTGCAAGGTCGTCCCGGATGCCTACGTGGACATTTGGAGCTCCAACTCCACGGTATGAACAAAGCTCACTCTTTCGTTGTTCTCCGAGTTCGCCCAGGTCGGGGTGGACATGACTAAACAACGCCCGCTGCGTCATCCCACAGGGCCTCTATGTCGGAGTCCAAGGCTATCCCGGCATGGGCGACCCCAACGACGCCTCCATCCTCAAGGGGACGACTCTGCGAGGGATCCAGCCCACCGACAGCGCAGGCATCGCGTCCTTCGACTCCCTCATGCCCGGCCACTACGAGGGCCGCGCCACGCACATCCACGGTACGTCATGCCATCCATGCATATTTAACCTGTCCCGCACAGCCGCGTGGACCCCACTGACACGTCCCTTTTCCAGCCATCGTCTACCTCGGCGCCACAAAGCTGGCCAACAACACCCTCAGCGGCGGGCGCGCCGCGCACGTCGGGCAGCTCTACTTTGACCAGTCGCTCGTGACGGCCACGACGCAGGTGCGGCCGTACAGCAGCAACCGCATGGCCGTGACCCCCAACGTGCGCGACTTCCTCTTCATGATGGGCGCCAACGGCGACGACCCCATCGTGCGCTACGCGCTCGTGGGGGACAAGCTCGAGGACGGCATCTTTGCGTGGATGCGCTTCGGCCTGCGCCAGAACGCCGACCTGCGCGTCAACCCGGCCGCCTTCTGGACCGCCAACGGCGGCAAGATGAACCCGTCGGGCCCCGTGGCGAAGCCCGGCGGCGGGCGGTGGCCGCCCCGCAACAGGGCCCGCGGCGATGCCGAGGCCGAGGGGGTTGGGAAGAGGGACGATGAGGCTTGCGCCGACGAGGCGTAACGGCCGTACTTGAATCCTAGGAGCCACGCTGTCTTGAATGATGGTTCTTATTATCAGAGTTGTTTTTAGCTCCGAGGGCAACCTTCGTGAGCCGTTAGTCCTCGGGGTCTGCCCAGCTAGAATCCAAAGCAAAAAAAAAAATATGTAGAATGATATCATTATCCTCAGTGTCCTCATAGTGAATCGCCTTAGGGGGTGGATCACTGGAGCGTTCAAAGATCCACTTCCTTCCAGCACGACATCGTCTTTGCGGTTTCATGTGCTGATTGGCAAAATATTGTCTGGTGGCTCGTCATCGGCCCCAAGAACATCAGATTAACTTCGCTTTCCCACATATCCAAGTTGTAACGCCAAAAGACGGTACAGAGATTGTGAAAGGGAGAGCCCTGAGCGGCGGTCCAATGGTTTCCATGCAGACGGCTAAGCAAGTAGCTGAAATTACGCTGCCTGACGGCGCGCTGCGAGACAGCCGGGATACAATGCTAAAAAGCAATTCTAGATAGACAACTGCGGAGGTCAAGGCCTCACCCTGGATTCCGCATCTAGAGAAAGCCAGTGGAAGATGTCCTCGGAGGGGGACAGCCAGGCGCAAAGTACAAAGAAGCGGTGGTCAGGAAGTGGCGAGATGAGAAGACAAAGAAGACCCAAACTCCATTACAAAGCAAAGATATAGAACCGATAGCTTAGCGATCCCAGCTCATCCACCCAAAAGTAGACGTGGCAGAGCCGAGCAGCAGCATCGTCAGGATGGCGGCACCGGCTCGGTCGCCCGTGGTGATTTCCTTGAAGGTGCGGTCCTTGGATGGGATGGTTCCGGCGAGGGGGTCGCCGGCGCTGGTGCCTCCTGTCGAGTTTGTGACAGGAGCGGCCGCTTGGTCGATCAGCAGCGAGCTGACAGCGGCGAGAACGTTCATGCGCTCACCGGCGCCCGAAGTCTTGTCAATGGCGGGGTCGATGTACTCGCCGCCTGTCCAGTAGAAGCCACAGGCGCGGCCGGTAGCACCGCCGGTGCACTGCTTGACGGCCATCTCGGCCGACTTGCGGAGGACAGGGCGGATCTTGTCGGCCATGAAGGGCGCCACTTGCGATGCGACAGCGAGCCAACGGTGCACATAGCCCTTGAAGGACAACATATCAGCCGTGCAGCCACCCTTCTTCTGTTCGCAGGGCAGTTCGTACGCAGCGCCGTCGGCGAAAAAGTCGCGGAAGATGGACTCTGTAAGCTTCTCGACCCGTTCCTTCCAGATGGCGCCTCCGTCCGTCTATTCAAAGGCCACGAGTAGGTTAGCAAGATGTTTACTTGCGTAAACGTGTGACAACTCCAAGCAGTAAGGTGGGCGAGTAGCCATGATTGGGGCAACGTACGTAGTTGTACATGAAAGCACAGCCCTGCAGGAGGACACCGATGTTGTACGAGAACTGTGCCTTGTGAATGTCGGTGCAGTTGTTATTGACATGGCCACCGTCGTAGACCCTGTAGTTCTCGTTATCGATATAGTTGACCGCCCAAAGCCAATCGAACGTTTTCGCAGCGTGCTCTGCGTAGGTCTTGTTGCCTGTGTACCTGGCCAGGCGGGCGCCGATGTTGAAAAAGCAACCATTTGCGATGGCTGATAGTGGAGAGTAGGGGATTAGTACTGGGATGTTTCACATGCAAATCATAGCGCCGCCTTTGGCGGCAGGGGAAACAGGATATTCGAGGAGAGCTCACTGTTCTTGTAGTCGTAGCCCGCATTGGTCGGAGGGACCTGCCACCGCATGCCTCCGTTGCAAGTGTTGTCATGACGTTCGGGAGCGGCCTGTGTCGTCCATACGGCCTGGGCGAGTGCCAACCACTGCGGCTTGTCCTTTGGAGGGTCCGGGAATTTGTTCTCGGCGGCCAGCATGGCCGTCATGCCCCAGAAACCCTGGTCGTCGTTGCCGAGAGAAGCCCTGTGCTTAGCAGGCTGGAAATCTCGACCCTCGCCGACCTGGTTCAGAATGCCCTCGCTGATGATCTTGTTGTACTCGGTGTCGCCCGTCAGGTGCCAGTAGTCGATCATGGTGCCCATCAACGCACCGCCCTGCCACCAGTAGTAGTCCCCCTTATTCTCGGTTGGAGGTCCCGGCAGGATGCCGGGCTCTTGGCCAGTCTTGTTTCCGGGGTACATAAGCATCATGTCGTACGCTAGCGTCTTGGCTGATTGCTTGATTGCATCTGTCGGGCGCGCAGAGGTGATTCGATGTTAGTCTATCTGGGCCACCATCTCCGTCTAGAAACACTCTGCGCCCGAGAAGGACGGCCTGCCAAGGGTCTTGTGCGGGCTGAGGTCCCCACGATGGAGCACCCAGGCCGCCTAAAAACTAGCTACATTTAAACGTACCAAGCGTGTCTATCTTGTAAAACTGAGCACTCGCGGTCTGGAGCGACGCCGCGAGAAGCAGAGCTGCCGCGGCGCCTTGGGATAGCCTTGAACGACCCATGGCGAGAGGGTCTGGGGGCGATGGACAGCAAAGGGATTCGGAGGCAGGAGCAAAAGCAAGAGCAAGATCGGTTCGTCGGGCGCGAGTCGGCCAAAATGGAGGGTATCGCTCGTCGAAAATTATATAGCAATGAATGGAATTGCTGGCGACTCCTAAGATCGGGCGTTCAGGAGTCGAGGAGGAGCCGTGGAAGAACTGGAGATTGTAGCGATTGACTGCAGTTGGACTGTTGGGCTGGTGGCTGGAAAGGGAGACGGAGAGTTCGTCGTAGTGGTGCCGGGTCACAAACAAGAAGAAGATGGCAGCCCTAGGCGCCCTGCCCTGGCTGCGGGGGCGCAACGAACCAACCAGAGGCCAAGAAACCAAGCATTCTCCCGCCCCCTTGGTCCCGGCTTGGCCGCCTCGGCAGCGCAGGGGCTGTGCATTCCATCAGGCCCAGCCAATGTCCAGTGGTCTTGGCAGTCGCGTCTGCTCGTCACGCCCACAGCCCCGGCCCTTGACTTGCCCTTTTCCCCTGTGCTTCTTGGGGGACCCTGGCTGTCCAGCCAGTCGCAGCATGCTGTCGTTCGCGTTCTCTGCTGCACCCAAGAAATACCAAGCAAAATGGCATCGGCTCGCGGCTTACGATCGCTGCAGCTCCCGGCAAACAAGCTTCCCAAGACTTGTGCTCCGCATCATCCTTCCAGCCCTGTGGCTACTGGGTGCGCAAGTTTGACAATGGCAAGTGACAATGTGAGAAATCCCCTCTCACCCCCCGCTCACCTGCACAGACAAGGGGGTGGGCACTGAAATTGCAGCAAAGGGAGCTGACGCTAGTCCTGTTTTGCCGCACTCAGGGGAAAGAAGCGACAACCAACCGCCACCGATGGCTTCATGTGGTTCGTGCCAGCCGTGTGAGCACAGTTCACCGCTGAGAACGCGCAGGTCTGGTGGGTATGACCGAAGACAAGACAGATCAGCGGCGCAAAACAGGAATCCTTTGGACAATCGGTATCACGTGCGTTTTGCATTGAGCACACCCATCCAGGATACCCACACGTGATGTCGCACGTGATATTGATCCTCCTTTCCCACGTGCAAGGAAACCGACTTCTTATTTTCATCCTTCATCGCATAATCCCAAGTCGACATTACCCTCACGCCGGTCCGCTGACTGTCTACGCCCCCACGCTCCCATACCTGGGATAAACCACACAATACAGCTGACCTCCACTCACCAGGCGCTCGTTGGATCTCTACAATACTCTCGTTGGATTGCGTCACTGTCTATAACAATGCGCGGGCCTTGGCAAGAAGCTCAAAATGCCCCGCATGGGCCAGCCGGTTGATAAAGGCGCCATTCCCTATGCAACCCCCGCCCTCGGACTTGACCCGACACTGTTATCTCGAATGCGACACCACAGAGAGGTGTCGGTATAATCGCTACGCAGCGTGCTTATTGGCAGTCTACGATAGGGAACAGCCATTGCTCGGCGCCGAGTCCGTGATCCCTTGTGTCCCGCTTTTTCCTGCTCATTTGAGCAACCATTGACTGTGGTTATGCCAAGGCTAGCCAGCAGCTTCCTCCTGCGGAGGCATTCCCACGCGATGCGACCCTTGAAAGGGGTTTTATTTTCTTGGTCAACTGCATTGGGCAGGTCTTTTTTATATGCCGTGTCACAAGGTAGCGCCCTCATATCTTGTCACACATCTTCCTAGCACCCTCTCCGGCTTCTCACCGCGGCGGCCCGAGTGTGGTCGAATTGGCTCGCCGCAATCACAACACATACATGCATCATCTCTTGATCGCCATCGTTGCCGAGTGGCATACGGCCTGGCACACATAGAGCTGAAACCACCTAGGGCAAGGACGCGTGGCTTTCTCGACTCTTTCTCTCCAACATACTGACGAAAGCTTCAGGGCACCGGGGGACTGGAGTCCTCCATATGCCCACCACTTTGTTGGTTCTGCTGACAGCCTCGTAATGCTTGGCACCGATACTACCCCGACGGATCACGACACAAAGGCGCATCTCACGCAGATGTTCCCCGCCTCCATCTGCCTAGTTAATCTTAGGGTCACATTGTGGCATATCGGCTTCCGGCCCTTCCAAGTCCCTCTATGACCATGGTGGTGCGGAGTACGCCTACAAAAGCGACATGATGCTGCCGTTCGACCGCTCGTCCCTGTACCAGGACGACAGCTGGGCATGCCCCCATAGCTGAGACAGTATTCACACAAATACTGTATAATATGCGTTCCCACACATCTTTCGCCGGCTTTGTTGCCGCCCTGTCCCTTGCGTGTTCGGCCGTGGCCGAGCTCAGCAAGCCTCACTTGACTAACCCTGAGTTGAGAAACGCTGATGTATGGTGGCGCCAGGCCCGCGACATGGAGGCTGATCTCCCAGAGCACTCGTACAGATCTGACGATTGGGACAACAACTACATCCCCGAAGTTGTAAGGCGTCCCCCGGGGTTTGCGGGGCTGCGTTGCTACGGGCCGTTGGGTTTCAGGGGCTGACAACATCCAGTTCTTGTCGCTCTACTACCAAAGCGCCAGCTTCAACTATAGCATTTGGGACGTGGAAACAAAGAATGTCTACTTTTCGGATTGCCCGCACCCCAACGTCGTGAGTCGCCACCGGGGCTCCCAAAAGTCGTGGGACGATGTATTCAGGGCTTTTTCCAAGAGCCCCGTCGGTATAAGGGCGCACATGTCCAACCTCCTCATCATCCCGGACGAAGCGCTCGTGAACGTTGCGGGCTACGCACCGGCCACAGCGGCCGTGTTCGTCTCGCAGTATTTCCACCTCCCGGTCATGATCCACGAGGGATTCCATGGACTCGACGTGATCGCGTTTCGGGACAAGGTCGCGGGCCGCTACTCGGAATGGAGCACGTGGTGGAGCGTCTACGACAAGGACAGCCATGTCGTGACCGACTACGCCCGAACCAACGTGAGCACACACCCAACCCCGGTCTCGCCACTGACATGGGTGGATTCAGGTACGCGGCAGCTGACATGCGAGACGCAGCAAATCGAAAACTTCGCCGAGACGGGCCACTGGGCCGTCGCCGACATGACGCGGGGGCTGGCCAACTACACGACGCATCGGGCGCAGGTCGCGAACCAGCTCGACCACGTGCGCGCCCGGCTGGGGGCCGTCCTGTTCCCGGGCGGCTGGCCCTCGGGCGGCGCCTGCACGCGCAAGGTGGCCGCGGGGCCCATCGTGGACAAGCGCACGCTCGCGCGCCTGGACCTGGCGGGCGGGAGCCACATCATGGGCGGCGGCGACAGGGGCCTCGAGTGGGCATTTGGGAACCGCGCCGGCGCCGGGGGCGTGCCCATCATTGAGCTGCCGGAGGATCTTGACTGGACACCGCCCGAGCCCGTCTTGTTGAGCGGTGGTGGGGCGTACAACCTTGCTGTTCAGGGGGTGCTGCCTGGAAGCGTCTAGGGTGACTTGTGCTCAGGTGTTCATGTGGGGTTGGAAGAGATGCGTCTCGATGACTACGCAGACACCTAGGCACAAACTTGGTTCTGTAAATCTCTTCATAGCCAAGATGACAGCAGAAATGATCATTCGCGGATTCGAAGCCTCAGTATTAGTCATTGGTGCCTGGGTCGTCCTACGATCACTGCATGCAAAGGAGTAAAGGGAAAACAATAAAACATTGTTGGATACCTAATTTAGGTAGGTATTTTTATATCAAAATGGACCATGCCAAATTTAAAATCTCAAGCCACGCTTAAATCTTGAGCATCCTGCTCCGCGAAGTCCACCCCGCCGCCTCGACGGAGCGCCTGGTCATGACCTTGACGCTCTCGGCGTAATCGCCAGTGCCGCGCTTGGGGTCGGCGTCGCGGGGCGTGCACGTCGACTCCTGGCCGGCCTTGCCGCGGTCGCCGTCGACGGCGGCGAACTTTTGCTTCTCGCTCGTCGTGGCGACCATGTTCTTGGCGGCCGTGGGCGTCCAGCCGTTGATGAAGTCGCCATGGGAGCAAAAGACGTTTGCGCCGCACGACTGGCGCAGCGGCGCCTCGCCGTCCCAGCCCTTGGGGAGGACGCGGCGCAGGTCGTAGCGGATGCTGAAGCGCAGCTGCGGCATGCTCTTCATGCCGGCGGGGCACCAGTTGGGCGTGCCGTTGGCGCGGTCCTTGTACGCCGTCTCGAGCGTGGCCTCGTTGACGCACTGGGGGAAGTAGAGCAGCGTCTGCAGGTGGGTGCTGCACGTCTTTGAGGGGAAGCCGTTGCGGTCCGCGGGGGAAGGGTTCGGCTCCGACTCGCACATCCACTCGACCTTTGCGCCGCGCGGCATCTCGGCCGCCGTCTTGGCCTCGGCGTTGCCCGCGACCATTTTCAGGTCCTGCGGGATGGGGACCTCGGCGGGGGTCTCGCCCAGGTTGTAGTAGGCGCTGAAGCGCGACAAGGGCACGGGCTCGTACGTCTTGCCGGCGTCCTTGGTGAAGAGGAGGGTGGGGACCCAGTAGACGGACAGGTCGTTGGGGTTGTCGGCGTTTGTGCACGACTGCTGCAGCTCGGCGCTCGAGTTGGTCGTGGCCGTCACGGCGTCGGCGCCGAAGAAGGAGTGAAGATGGGACTTGCTGAACGAGCCCGGGAACACAATGGGGTCGATGTTCTTGGTCATGAAGGGGGAGGGCAGGTTGACCTGCGTATAGGCAAGGGCCGCTTGGGCGAAGAGGCTGCCGGCGAGGGCGCCGCTGAAAAGAACGGAAGATGATGGCATCCTGTGCTAAAGAGTGAAAGGGTTTGTTGGTTGGAAGTGAAGGTAAGTTGACAGCTGGGCCAGGGTGAAAAGAAGGGACGAGACGGGAAGAAATACGAGAGCGGGCAAGGAAAAAGGTCAAGGAAGAAGGCCTTGGGGAAGAAGAGACAGGATGCTTTCTCGGGCGGGACCAAGGCCGCCATTTATCGTCTTGAAGCCATCGCTGGCCCCTCGGCGACTCCAACATGATGAGCTGCCAAGATGGGGGTGCAGCATTCATCCTGTCCCCTTCGCCCTCCACTTTCATCAAAACGCCGTGTTTCAACACGGGCCCGGTGGATCTGCGCAGGGTCGTCGCTGGGCGGACACTGCGACCCTGACATGGTGATCTCCGCAAACATGGGAACCCACTCGGACATTTCGACATCTGAGTCGGGCTTGACATGTTTGGAGTAGATGGAATGTGTCAATGTTTCCCCTGGAGAAGGCCGACTACCGTCCTATTCCTGCATCACTTTCGCGTGGTTGGCGATGTCGCGCCAGGGCCACCGAGCGCAGACGCGGTGACGCGATGCAGCCCTACCCAGGTAGGTCGCTTAGCGCAAGCGCCATTCGGAAAATAAAAGCCTGGATAAAAAAAGCACAAGTGGCGGGGGCTGCATTCGATGGGAGAACCTGACGTCGTGCGGGAAGGAAGAGGCGAACGGTCTTTGCCCATGCTAGCGAGCGTCGTCCCACAAATTGGGTTGCTCTCCTTTCCTGTCCTATCCAACAGGGCTCCCCTGCTTGCTATCTTCCGTGTTAGGCACCTGGCGCCGTTACTTGGGCTCGTCTCCTGGATTTGCCGCCGTGGCAGGTCTGAACTTTGTCAATAGCCCTGGCATGTCCTGGCCGCGACAGCGGAGAAACGAAATGCGAGTGGGCTGGGCTTTTGTCTGATGATTTTGTTCCCGTCGCTACCTGCCGGGGTCAGGGGTCTTGTTCCGTTTCCGAGCCTTGCACGACTGCCGCTGTCTTGGCGGGGCCGATTCGGAACAATCCTCGGGAGGCGGAAGTAGCTAGCATCTGGCGTGCGGTGCTTGATGACGTACACCTGGGTTGGGGCTAATACGGCGACCATCATCTCGTCCAGTCGTGAGAGAGAACGTAGGCCGGGCGGGACGCACGCGCCGAAGGGCTGGGCAATGTACGATATTAGCCGCTGTCTCCGCTGCTTAAACGCGGCGCCGCCACCGTCGGAGAAACGACGTTCGGCAAGGGCATCGGCAGCGGCGAGAGCGCCGCGCTGCGGCAGAGGCCGATATCCCTAGTTAAGAAGAGAAATCTCGCCCGTGGTGCATTCCGCTTCTCGTCAAGGACACGCCCACGATACCGAGCTCACATGTCGGAGAGCACTATATTTCGCCCGTCAAGATGAAGTCCCTTCTATCTACTGCCACCAAGGCATTTGCCTTGCTGAACCTTCTAGGTAGCCATGTTACAAACGTGCTGGCCGCGCCGTCGGCCGGCTGCGGCAAGACGCCAACCATCACGTCGGGGCAGGCACGCACCCTGACGGTCAACGGCAAGCAGCGGCAGTACATCGTGCGGCTGCCCGAGGGCTACGACAGCAGCCAGCCGCACCGGCTCGTCTTCACCTTCCACGCCCTGGGCGGCAACATGAACCAGATCGCGACGGGCAACGAGGCCTACTACGGCCTGCCGCCGTTCGCCAACGGCAGCGCCATCTTCGTCTCGCCCAACGGCCAGACGGCCGGGTCGGCCTTTGGCCTGATGGGCTGGGGCAACGTGGGCGGCGAGGACATGCTGTTCGTGGACGCCATGCTGGCCGCCGTCGAGGCCGACCTGTGCGTCGAAACGACGCTGCGCTTCTCGACGGGCTTCTCGTACGGCGGCGCCATCTCGTACGCAATCGCGTGCGCGCGCGCCGACGAGTTCCGCGCCGTCGCCCTCATGTCGGCCGGCATCGTCAGCGGCTGCCAGGGCGGCACCAAGCCCATCGCGTACTACCACCAGCACGGCGCGCGCGACCAGGTGCTGCCCATCACGGGCGGCCGCCAGATGCGCGACACGTTTGTGCGCAACAACGGCTGCGCCGCACAGGCGGCCGAGCCGCAGCCGCCGTCAGGCGGGCTGACAAAGGTCGACTACGCCGGCTGCGACCCGGAGCATCCGACCACCTGGGTCGTATTCGACGGCGACCACACGCCTTCGCCCCGCCTGAGCAGCCAGTCGGGCAACTTCTCGCCGCGCTATATCTGGGAATTCTTTTCTCAGTTCAGTTAGGGGGCTCTTGAGATCAGGTGGTGGGTCTCCTGGTACATGTTCTTTGAACCGAGGAAACTCCATTTATAAGGGCTACTCTAGGCAGCAGTTTCGGTATTACAGGATTCATGGGAGGTGGCTGGGAGGTGGACACTTGCCTTGAGTTTGGTAGGAGGCTAGGCTCGGCGAGTCGCCGCCAAATGCCCAGGCAGAGGACGGCGACTCGGGACAGGAGACAGGAGGGCGATGGATAGCCAAGAATATCCAACTAGCAGTTCTGCGGTTCAAACATCCTGCTCTAGTAGTAGGAAGGGCGGCCGTATCTGTTAGAGCACACTAACACCTGTCTCTGCTCTCGACGTTCCTTTCGTGTTGCTCTCCCACTAGCAAGCCATGTTATAACCCGTATTTGCTTCACTCCCAGTTTTCCCTGGCCTGGCGAGGATCATAGGACAAGCGAGTGCAAGCTATTGCTTTGGCGTCTACGTCTAGGCTCATAGCAGACCAAGCTCCAAGAAAAGATTTGGACTTATGGAAGGTGAATGTGTATCCACCATCAAGCAAGCGCTCCAACGGGACTTCACCAACATGTCGCCTCTAGGGCAGTCGCCGCGCTCCCTCCCAGCCAGCTTTCCAGATTATGACGAGAAAACGGAGTGCTTGGTATTGCTGCCACTTTGGCAGACTCCCATTCAACAACAAACGACAAACTCTGGTAGTTACATTCAAGGTTGCGTTTGATCCTTCGATGTCGGCTCTTCCTACCAAACCTCCCATCCAGCCAACCCTCCCTCATAGCGACGCCACTTTTTGATCCTCCATACTAGGCCCACCCACTCGCGGGAAATGTTGCCGGGCCACCGCCGTGGCACTTGCAGCAGATCTCCTCGCCGGCCACAGTCGCGGGAGATGTGTCCGGGAGTCCCTTATGCGGACCGATCATCCTTGCAAAGTAGGCGTCGAAAAGGAGTAGGCTGTCATCAGGGATCCACGAGACCAGGCCAGTATCGGGACCCCAGTGGTAGGGTATCGCCAGAGACACCGTCGCGTGAACCGTTATGCAGCCTCGTAGGAGAGACACCTCGGCCAAGGCGGCTTGTGGCGTTGGGGAGGCTATGCCACAGGCTAAGCACCAAATACATGCTGCGGTCAAGGTCCTGATTAGACATTGGATAAAGAAGATTGCAGTTCGGGTTCGGAGGTTCACTTTTGGGTCTTGACTTCCTGGCAGGGACTGATGTGCTAGAGGATTTCGGGGTTTTCTGCCCCGCGCTCGGCCATGTTTTGTGGGCTAAAGTAAAGAGATCGGAAATGTTAGGTGCTGTGCCAGGAGTGATGTTCGTGTAGATGGGTACTAACGTAGTTGAGCTGGGAGCTAAATGTTGTGACCTTGGAGCAGACCGCGGAGCTCTACCCTCAGCAGGACTGCACAGTGCTGGGTGCAGGGAGCCGCACCTCGTGCTGCCGCATGAATGTGCGTTCTCGGATGTACATAGGCTCTTTCAGGCTTGCAGTTGACACTGTACCGGCGGCGTACCTGCACCCTCTTGTGGTCCCACTCACCAGATTCGAGGAGTGCCTCTGTGAGAGGCACGGGGAAGGTGCGTTCGAGGCCGGCGAGGCTGCAGCATGGTTATATAACCCCCCGCTGCCCACAAGAAAAAAATCTTGCTACTTCTCATCAACATCTCCGCCTCCACTTATTACTGTCGAGACAACACGATGCCGAACTCAGCTCAAAACATCACCACTACCAGCGGTCAAGCCCTACTTCGCCTAGATTTCCCGATTTCACTTTCTGTGGATCAGAATATGCCATTAAGTGTGTGCATCCATGGTTTCCCCGCTGCTTCCGCCAGATGCGACAGCTCGCGGGCGGTGTTCGCACGCCACGAACGGAGATCTCCAGGCGCATCATCAACATGTAGCGGCTGACAGAAAGGCCATTGCTAGATCACAGCTAGAGTCGACCGAGTGCCCCAGCAACTACGACCCCGCAGGTCGAGTGCCCTAGCAACTAATGGGTTGGCCCCGCGAGGCTCGAAAGGCAAGCTGGGCTTGTGTGGTGAAATGGTAGGTGCACAACGACTCTGCCACATTCGAACTCGGCCCGTTTGCTAACGAGAGCTTGTAATTTCCATGTAGACAACAGTCTGTGGCTACGACCTTGTCTCCTAATGGATGATGGCGGGGACGCGGTGGCAGATGTAGTTCAAACAAAGCCTAGACTGTCCCTAACGAGACTAGCACTTGGGAAAAGAACAAGATGGGATGCAGGGCTTTGTGCGTGTCCTTGGGCTAGAGGACAGGAGGAACAAGTAGCGCATCGGTGTCCTAGCAGTGTTGTACTTCAGGAGTGTCTAGCCACTACCGATACTCAAGGATAGGATACCTCTAGTCTAGGCCATGCTGCTCTGGCCTTCACTTTTTGGATGCATCTTTTGGCCTGCAAACTTTCGCTTCGCTCTCGCCACCATCCCATATGTTTCTAAAACCTACAAGGCAAACAATCTACCGTTTTTCACCTGGGCTACATGATTCATGTAATTCGCGACAGTTTATAAAGATCAAATATGTAGGTGTGATAGGTACAGGAGGAAGTAATCATAATATCAAAACAAGGTAAGACTCTAGTCCCAAGCACTTTTCCGCACCATAACGCCCATTGCAAAGAATATCAAGGCAGATGGGCACAAAGAAGAGACCTGTGCTCTGGGGATCTGATTGTGGCCTCCGAACGGGGAGCCTGAAGATCAAGGCACAGTCGAGGAGTGGTGCCCAGTGGCGCCGAGGCTCACTGCGTCCTTGAAGTAGGCTCCTGCTCCAGGTCGCTCATAACGACCCAGTCGCTGCCGCTCCTTCCATCGTCGTCCCAGTCGTCGCTGTCAGAGACCAGATCCGGGAATATCTCCGCGTCGGGAGGAATCGAGACGAGGTCAAAGTCGTCACCGAGATCGCCGAATAGGTCGTCGGCCTCGGGCGCGATGAGGAAGTTGGAGATGCCGTCGCTGTGGTCGGCCAGCGGGCGCATCGAGCCGTCCTCGAGCGGAAGGTCGGCGTCGGCGCCGAATAGGTGGCCGCTGCGGCCCGGGAACGCGGAGCCGCCGTGCTGGCGGCGCTCGAGGGCCGGCGGCGCCTTAGGCCTGCGGGCCCGGGAGCGCTGCGCGACGCAACGCAGGTCGAGCGTGTACTGCTGGCCGGCCAGCGCCTCGAAGCCGAAGCCGGCGCCGCGCAGGTGCTCGTCCTCGTACAGCAGGCCGAGCTCGTACAGGTCGGCGATGTCCTCAGCCTCGACCGCCTCGAAGTCGCGGTCGTCGCCGGCGGTGCTGTCGTCGCGGTAGTGGTCGTCGTTATCGCAGCTGCTGCGGCGGCGAGGGAGCGCGCTGGTGCCCGGCGCGCGGAAGGCTCCCTGGCGTTCCAGAGATGGCGGGCGGCGGGTTCGTCCTGCTGCGTTGCTGGTGCTGGCGCCATTGCGGGAGCGGTCGGGTGACGGCTGGATGTGGAAAATGCGATTGGTCTGCGGCATGGCGAGCTCTGCGCCCTCTTGGACGTATGTCGTCCAGGCCAGACGGCTCCGCGGCCTCGTTCTAGGAGAGCTCACGGGGAGTGTCCGGGTGGTGCCGTCGCTCGCAGAGGGCCGAGAGTGGCGGTGCAGCCAGTGTGCGGCCTGGAGGGTGGTGCCGTGTCGGTCGCTCAGCCTCGGACGCGGATCTCCAGCATCGACCATGGCGGCGTGGCGCTGTTGACGAGCGCCGTGGTCTCGTCGCTTAGACGAGACGCGCGGCTGAGAGGCCGGTGTAGGCTCCTGCTTGTCTTGGTTGAGGTCCGCCATTGAGGCTGTGGGATTGTACAAGGCTAAACCCATTGTTAGACACGGCTTGCTTGACGGGGGCAGAGGAGGTGTGTTTATAGAACAGGCGAGAGAAGACAAGGGCTCGGATGCGCGTGAACAATGGAGAGATAGCAGGGCTGTGTAGACAAAGATGATTGATGAAAGAAAACTATAGGTACCTCTGTAGAGAGATAGATGGGTGATTGTTGGCGGAGGTCGACGTCGGTGGCCTGGCTCAAGGGGGACAAAGATGTTGTTTCTTATACTGAGTAGCATCCAATGCTTGGCGGACTTTCAGGTGGAGGTACCGAACAAAATCAGTCACAGGACGGCCAATTCGGGAATGTGTTGGCTTCTGTTTGGCTGTAGCGCGCGGCTTCCCGCGGGATTTGTTGGCCAGGCCAAGTTTGACGCGATCTGAGTCACTTTGAGCGAGGTGTGGTGTTTGGCTGCAGCTTACTGGAGGCCCAATGTGGCGAAGTCCTCGGGAATGGTTGCTCCCCGCGTGGTGTGGGTCCCTCGTCTGCCTGCGGGTACCTACACTGGCACACCTCAGCTCCTGGACGATATTGAGGCCAATCTAGATGCCTGCGCAGGAGCGCACATGGCACTTTCAATGGTGCAGATGCTGCCTGCAGCCGAGGGCGAACCATGTCACAAGCTGACCGCCCGTCCTCGCTCCCCGTTTTCGCCACACCTTGAGTCGACGACATGGACGACACGCGATGGGACCCTGGGATAACCACCACTTCCCACGGCATACCCCCCAAAACGACTGAGTTCCTAAGGCTAGATGCCAAGATTTTAGGTAATTTGAGCGTTCTGACGAAGAATGGGCCGATGTTTAATTCTATCAAGATGGCTGAGACCGCCAATGTCTCCGGTAGCCAAGGGTTCGCTGTCTAGAATACCAGACGCGCTTACATCTGCAAGCACTTGCAGGATTTCAGACATCACCAAATGTCGGCCAGCGTAAGCATCAAGGAATAAAAGTCCGAATCCCAAAAGAAGGCCCATAAATGATACAAAGTCAATCAGATAGACAGTCATATGACATCATCAAGGTCAATAGAATCACAAAATCGCCTCGGCCAACACCCTTGAACAGCAGATGGGCATTACAAAACGTAGTCCGCCTAGCCAGGCCAAATCACGTCTCCAGCTTCTTGTTCGCAAAACCGACCCTCATCCTGCCCAGGTCAAACACGACAAACTGCGCCTTAAGCAGGATGTCCCCCAAGATGCTGATACCGATGCCCTCGGACGACTGGATGCCGCCATAGCAGGTGGTGGGATTGATGTAGCCGTAGTTGATGTAGCGACCAGGCACCAGGCCGCGGTAGCCGCCGATCCCGAACCGGAAGTCGGGCAGCCTGGCGTTGCAGGGGAAAACAAACGCGGCGTATCCGGCGTCGTACCGCGTCCCCGGCACCTTTGCGTAGTAGGCCCGCACCATGGCGTCGGGCAGCAGCAGCAGCGTCGTGCCCGTGTCGACGATGGCGCGCCACGGCCGCCGCTGGTACGCGTCGGGGGCGAGCTGGTAGCCGTCCACGGTGATCTCCCAGTAGATGGACGACCTGCTGGCCGCCGAGTACGCGATCCCGCCCGTGTACTCGGCCCGGTTGACGTAGCCGAAGTTGAAGTTGCCCGCCTTGCCCTTCTTGAGGTTGGCCGTGAAGAGCGGCTGCCGGAGCGACGGCCGCATGTTGTCCATGAAGGTCTTGGCCGGGCTCGGCCGCACCGTCGAGCCGCTCGACATGCCCATGCCCATGATGCCCGAGATGTGCACGTCGCGCGTGAACATGTCCGACACCCACTGCGCCCCCTGCACCGTCTGCCGCGCAAACGACGCGCGCCCGAGGCTGACCTTGTCCCGGTACACGATTCCGCCCGCACCCGAGCCGTCGCCGTAGCCGATGTTCCACGTCGTGCGCGACACGCGCCGCGCCGTGCTGGACCGGCCGGGCCTGTAGATGGCATGGGTCGTTCTCTGCTTCGAGGGCGTGTCGGAGCTCATAACCCAGCTGGAAGGTGGAGAACGTGTCGGAAGTTAGCACCACTACGCTGGCGAGTCGGGACACAGCAGCCGCTCGTCTGGCGATGATAAAAAATAGAACCCTGAGGGAGGACTTGCAAGTCTGCTGACCCAGTGTCAAGGACAACATTGATGGTCTGTGGAGGGGTCCCGATCTTGACAGGGGTGATGTATTCAAGATCGTAGCCTATTGGAGGCGGGCTCGCGGCTACTGTCCCCGTAGCTGTTCCGGCACCTGAACACGGATGAGACGTCAGCATCTCGACGTGGGTGTGGTCCTCAGGGCTCTGCCGACAGGAAACGTGCGTAACTAACGTTTGTTGACTGCACCGGCGAGGCCCACGTTCAACCGGATGGCTGTGCTCAACTCGGCGGTAAGAGGCACATGATACTTGGCATACGCTCTCAACATGGCCTCGAGGCCGCAGGAAGAGTTTTGGCCGTCGCTTGGAACGTAATTTTCGTTCCGGACCTGCATCAGTGAGAAGGACTCCCCAGATGGGGGCTCCGCAGGCGCCCCGCTGCCTCCACGGGAGAGGAGCAGGGCTGTGAGGATGAATTGGGTTGGCGAGAAACGCATGTTTGGTGAAGGATGCGCGGGAGGCTATATCCAGGACGACATAGGGGTACAGAGAACCCGACACACAGGATAAACGCGAGAAATAGAAACGGAAAACAACAGAGGGCTGCCGCGCTAGACAGCAGGCGGCGAAAGGAGCGACAGGAGGTACAAGGAAAACACGCACCCCTAACGAATGGAGGGGATAGGTCGGTGGTTGGCGAGGCTGGTGTCGAGCTGCCGGGATCTGATGCGAGACCACCATCGAGTCTAGCAGACGCGCCGCCTCCCGACCTTTTGTTGTTTCTGCCCAAGGGAGTGATTCTGTTGCGGCTGGTAATGCGAAGTCTTGCTGGAATGCGCGATACAGCTTCATCTCCCCAACCCATCTGCTGGGTCCGCCATTTTCCTTGGCCGCGGTGGTCGGTGGAAAGTGAGACAGTCCTCGGCATTCCGGAAGGCGACGCGGCGACCCGCTCGGGATTCCGCAGTCACAACACTCACCAAGAATAGCAAGACAGGAGAAAATAGGGTGAAGCGAGAAAGTGTTGACGGACGGAATAAAAGCTCCGATAGATGGGAGTGTCCGCGACAGGGCTAGCCAATAAGAGGGGGACGAGGGCGACAAGTCATTGAGGCATTCTAGTTTGAGAACATCAGGCCCCGTCTGGGCTCCGTCTGTCTCGAAGTCACTCCCATCTCCAAATATCCTTCTACTGCATCCTGATTCAGGTCGAATCTGTCGACCGTGATTCCCGACATGGACACATTGACAAGGAGCTACGGCTAAGGGAGACTGGCATAATGGGCATTGCCGAAATGGCCGTTAGAGCCCAGTACCGCATAACGGCGTGCTTTCTTCGCGACAATAATCTTAGTGGTGCCATTGGTAGAGATCTTGACCACCATTGCTCACGTCGACAAGAAAAGCCTATTTTTGTTTGTATTTTTTTTTTTTTTTTTTTTTTTTTTTTGGATTTTGAACTTAAATTAAAAAAAATCCCCTCCGGGAGCCCTACCGGAGGCCTCCTGCGGAAAGCTCTTTTCCCGCGTAGGACGTTTCTCCTACGGAGGGCCCCGTCAGGCCGGAAAAAAGAGCGGAAAGAATATGCCCCAAAGCCACCTCACCCCCTAGCCGCGGCCCTCCCAGTCCTTGGCGCCGCAGTCGTACTGGCACAACCCCTTGAACTCGACGGAGCCGATGTGCCAGTGCTCCGAGTAGCACGTCTCGGTGGCCACGTCGTAGCGGCAGTCCGGGCACATGTCGTTCTGCAGCAGGCCCGCCCTGCGGATGCGGTACGCATTGCACGCGCACTCGGTCGCCTTGGTGTCCGTCAAGCCCTCCCACCGGTTCGGGTTCTTGACACCCGAGACCGCGTCGCCGCCGGCGGTGCTCGACACGCACACGGCCTTGTTGTGGTAGTCGTACCCGCTCAGCTTGACGAGGCGGTGCTTGCCGTTCTTGAGGTTCACGACGTAGGCGCCCGTGAACCGGAGCGTGCCGTTGATCATGAGGGTGCCGGGGATGGGGGACGTGTTGTTGGCGATCTTGATCCCGTTGAAGAACCCGCTGCCGTCGCTGACGACTGTGCCGTTGGCCTTGGCGGTGTCGTTGGTGAGGGTCGTGCCATTCCTGGTGCTGTTGACTGGGGGCTCGGCTGCCGAGAAGATGCTGGCTCCGGCGCAGACGGTGAGGAGGAAGAGGAGCTTGAACTGCATGGTGATCGATGCGCGGGTGTCTCTGATGGGTTTGGGGCTGCGTTTGGAAGGTTTTGTTTTGGTCAAGGATGTCAAGGTGGATAGACGACTAAAGGAATGGCGACCAAAAGAAGGCCCCGGGCCTCTATTATATAGATGTCATCGTTCCGGTGGCGGAATATTTCCCCGTAAGCCTCCCAGTGAGGCGTCCAGCGAGGCGTTACAGACTTTACATCCCCGCGAATTGGGCACGATTGACAATCAGCCGCAGAAGCATGCTTCGGGGCATGATGCATTCAGCCCCTGTTTCGGCTAACTGTATATGTAGGACTGGAGGGAGGAACGGCGATTTGTGGTGGTTTGGCTTTGTTACGTTTCTTTTTGTTCTTTTACTTTGTATATGATTGCGTTATTTTTCTATATCGGTTGGAATTAGCCGGTGTGCGCGTGCAAAGCAAAAGGAGGAAGGTCAGAAGGGGAGCACATGGCTGCGGCTCCGCAGCGCCCACCGATCACGAACGGGAAAGTAAGATAGAAAGCTTGAAAGGGAAGCTTGAAATTTCTGATTGTAGATATCAGACTTTCTGCCTGGTACCCAAAAATAAACACCATGGCGTTGCCAAAAGCCACAAAGATCGCCGCGCTGAAAACTTTTTGTGCTTTTGCATCCTCCTGTGCTTTAGCACGACGCGAAAATCTCCCCAGCCAGCGAAAGTATTGAAATTGAAAATCATCGAGAAGAAAGACAGTAGACAGCCATCGTACCTGAAGTGAATAGATGGAATAAGGATAGTCGAGCGATAAAAGAAGAAGTAGATGTGTTCGAATACACGAGCGGGTGAGCCTCCGCCCAGCAAAGCCAGTCCGCAATCCTGGAAGTGTTCTTCCCTGTCCCGCCA